>NC_056727.1:212330886-212618386 GCF_019279795.1 Protopterus annectens | reverse complement strand
CACCATAAAGTTTGAGATAGACATGTTTCAAGAGAAGGATATCAGTAACAAGAATACCATCTTACATAACAAATCTCAAAGATTTTAAGGAATTTTATATTAAAGAGACACAAACATTCCTAGATATCAGTCTTACAAAAGATGTATCTGAAATATATATATGGGATGCATTGAAAGCATACCTATATGGAAGAGCGGTGTGATGGTATAAAAATAAACAAAAACAGTGGAATAAGGAATTAATGGAATTACAGTCAAAAGTAGGTAATTTAAAGCTTGATATTCAAAATGGAAACACTAACTTAATAAAAGAACTAGAAGATACTAATAAAAAATACTCAGAGACGCTGCACCACAAAACAATGATCAACTTAGAAAAAAATTAAACTATGTTACTATTCAATGAACCCTAAAAACCAACGAAGAATAGCAGATAGGACTAAAAAGATTATTAAAACAAATCAAATCAAGGAAATACATAATATAGAAACCAAAAAGAAAGTATCTGATTTAGAAGGAATACTAGAAGCTTTTAGGCTATTTTTTCATAAACTTAATAATCAAAATGAGAAAACAGAAACACATTCAGTATTGAAAGCTTTTCTCAAAAACAATGTTAAAGTTAGGTTATTAGAGGAGCAGGTACAACTAATAGATAAACAAATAACAGTGACAGAACTTAAAGCTGAAGTAAATAAGCTAAAATTAAACAAAGCTCCAGGTATAGATAATATCACCCCAGAAATGTTTAAATTACTATCAAATGAGGCTTTGCTGTTGTTATTGAATGTCTTTACATCAGTTAAAAATGGTAAAGACATTCCTCCTTCTTGGAAGTACACATTAATATCACCAATTCTGAAACTAAATAAAGATCCCAGTGAATGTTCATCATACAGACCCATTTCACTTCCTAATATAGATTATAAAATTTTTATGGCAATACATGCTGCTCGAATAAAACAATTACTACCACTTTTGATAGAGGAGGATCAAACAGGTTTTATAAAAGATAGGAACACTTATGACAACATTAAAAGAATTATTTCCTTAATTGATTATATAAATGTCACAAAAAACAAAATGAATGTTATTAGCTTAGACATAAATAGCGCATTTGATTCAGTGAACTGGGATTATCTGTGGTTAGTTTTAGAAGAATATGGCTTCTCAAACAACTTCACTTTGTTAATAAAATCATTATATGTAAAATCATTGGCTTATATAAAACTGAGATCTTGTCTGTCTAAATCTATTAAAATAACTAAGGGCACAAAACAAGGCTGCCCTCTTTCTCCGTTATTGTTTGCGCTAGTCATTGAGGCCCTTCTCAGTATGGAGAACATCGATGTCTGTGCTGTGACAGAAACCTGGTTCAAGGCTCCTGAGAGCACC
The DNA here is from genome assembly GCF_019279795.1 of Protopterus annectens. Lineage (NCBI taxonomy): Eukaryota > Metazoa > Chordata > Ceratodontiformes > Protopteridae > Protopterus > Protopterus annectens. Next base: position 212,616,991 of record NC_056727.1, on the reverse strand, counting down.
CCAGCACTATCAGGTTTTACCTCATATCATGCGTTCCGGCCCCAAAATCCGGACAATACCAAGAAAGGAGGGGGGGTATCCATATTCATCAAGGACACCCACACCTCAAGACTGGTGGCAGCGCACGATGCATCGGAGACCATCCAGGTGCAATTAACCATAGGCAAGACTGCTCTGCAAATTGTAGCATGTTACAGGTCACCCTCACAAACTCAGGAACCTCACATGGCTTTCCAGAAAACACTGGAGGGGATAAATGTATCTCCAAACACCATCATACTAGGTGACTTCAATTACCCTAATATAGACTGGGAATACTACTCGAGCCCAAACACCCTAGCCCAAAAGTTCCTGGAATTCATAAACTCAAATGCCATGGAACAACTAGTCACCATCCCCACAAGAGGAGAAAACATACTTGATCTCATCATCACGAACATGGGAGCACAATGTTCAACACCGGAAGTATACCCTCACTGGTGAGATCAGATCACAAACTAATCTCGCTGGAGGTCCTCATCCCACCCCCACCTGAAATAAAAAAGACCACAGTAAAGAACTTCTCGAAAGCTGACTTCACACTTCTAAAGACTAGTGTGGTCTCCTTTAAGGCCCCCGAGCCAGCGGAAAACAGTATTCAAGCCGCTGAATCACTTACAAATGCCTTCTACCAGCACCTGCAGGACTGCATGGATAAGGCAATCCCAAGCAAAACAAAGACTCTTTGTACCAAAGGCAAGCGTCCAGTCTGGTGGACCCCAGCCATAAACAAACTCTACAACAAAAGGAGGAAGCTACTACAAGATAGAGCAAAATCCTTAAAAGGTAAGACACCTTTGATCACTATAAGTAAAAAACTAAGAGCTCTCATAAAATCATCCAAAGCAAATTTTGAGAGAAAAATAGCTAAAGACTCAAAAGACAATCATAAGGCCTTCTTTAGCTATGTTAGAAACCTGGGAGGAAACTCCCAGATATGCTCAGAACTAGTTCAAAATGATGTGAAGATTACTGATCCTACAGACATTGCCAACATACTGGCTGACAGGTTCAGTGCAAACTTCTCCCCAAAAGGAGAGATATCTATACCAAACGATTGCAGCCCCCAAACATCTCTAACGCCCAAGTGAGAACTGCTCTCCAAAGCAAAAACACAGCATCCATGGGACCTGATGGTGTCCCCGGCTGTGTGCTCCACGAACTCAACGAGGAATTAAACCCACAGCTAGGACAACTGTTTAATCATAGTCTCACCTTTGGATACGTACCCAGGGAGTGGCGCACTGCGACTGTGGTCCCACTTCACAAAGGCGGTGCCTCCACCGACCCTGGAAATTACTGGCCCATTAGCTTGACAAGCCTTATCTGCAAAGCCATGGAGAGGATCATAATGGACCTCATAAATAAAGACAATAGGGAATTTGCAGACTTTGGATCCAACCCAGTTTGGCTTTGTCAAAGGCAGATCATGCCTTTTAAACTTGGTTGACTTTTTCAAACAGTCACCAAAGCCATTGATGAGGGAAAGGCAGTCCATACAGCCTACCTCGATCTGGCGAAGGCCTTTGATACAATACCCCACTCGGGTATCATTGAAAAACTCATCAGCTTAAATGTTAACCCATACATCACAAGATGGGTTGCAAACTGGCTGAGTGACAGAACCCACAGGGTCAGAGTTGCTGGCGCCATGTCAGACTCAAAGCCTGTCACAAGTGGTGTCCCACAGGGCTCAGTCCTGGGCCCACTCTTGTTTGGCATCTACTTTTCCGAAGTACAAGCAAACACAGGAGGGTTATGGCTGACAAAGTTTGCAGATGACTGCAAACTGGGCGCCAGAGTCGAAAACACATCTGACACAGATATCCTTCAGAAGGGTCTCACAGAAACGGATAACTGGTGCCAGAGCCATGTCCTAAAGTTAAATGCCAAAAATGCATAGTCATACCCTTTGGGAAAAACAAGGTTACCCCTAGCTACCATATAGGTGGCAATCCACTGAGCACAGAAGAAGTTATCAGGGACCTGGGGACCCAGGTTGACAGTAGCCTGTCATTCGACACCCATGTAGCTAAAGTAGTTAGGAAGATCTTCTACATTGCCCACCTTATCATGAAGGGATTCACATCTAGATCAAGGGAGGTCATAGTCTCCCTATACTCATCACTCATCAGACCAATGATTGAGTACAATGCCCCATTCAGAATGTATCTGACCCGACACTTGCAGCAGCTGGAGAGGCCACAAAAGTTCCTCACCAAAAGGATAAAGGGTCTCAAAAATCTGTCCTATGCTGCCCGACTGAAAGAACTCCAGCTCTATTCAGTCGCCACCGCTTGCTCAGAGGTGACCTTTGCCTGACATACAAGGCCATGTCAAACCCAGATTTGATGAATATGCTTCACCTCAAAAAATCTAGATCCGTCAGAGCCACAAGGGCGGGAGACTTAAACCTCGACATGGCTATTAATAGGACGTGCTGGAGGGATAGATTCATCACCCAAAGACTCCCTATGCTGTGGAACAAAATCCCAGTATATGTGAGGCAGAGCACCTCGCTGGCCTTGTTCAAGAGAAATCTTGACCAATGGATGGGAGATCGCAGATATACCCCAGGGATTACCTCAGTGTCACTGCTCGACAGAGGCACAGCAAAATAATGGGTATAGTTCCCCATACTAAAGGGGTGGCGTAAGCCACAAAACTATGGGCTAGGCTTGTAAATGCCCTCGGGCAGATAGCCTAGTATGAACCTATGAACCTATGAACCTTAGTAAATAATATACATATGGATAAAAATATTGAAGGAATACAACTAGACAACAGCCTAGAGCTTAAAATTCAACTTTTTGCTGATGATATTTTAATTACCTTAAAAAATAATAATAGCAGTTTAAAAGCATTGTGGGACTCAATTCAAAACTTTCAAAACTTTTCAAGTCTTAAATTTAATGAGAACAAAACAAATGTATTGCTTATAAATACTAATAAAAAAGATCTAAATAAAAAATACCATAAATATATCTCTACCGATAATACAATTAAATACTTGGGAATTATAATAACTAACAACCTAGATACTACAATTGAAACAAATTATAAAGAGACCTTAAATAATATTAAAAATCTAATACAAAGATGGAATAAATTCTTCTTTTCAATGGAAGAAAGACTTTATATAATTAAAATGATCATATTTCCAAAAATTCTTTATGTCATACAAGCTTGTTCTTTGCCACCAGCTAAATCGCACCTAAAACAATTAAATGATTTAATGGTAAGATTCCTATGGTATCCAAAAAAACCAAGGATAGCTATGAAGTATCATCTAGATGATTGGGATATAGGTGGCATAGGTTTACCAGACATAGAAATATATTTGCATTCATCCATTGTTAAAACAATATCATTATGGCTAAATACAAAATATACATCAAAATAGAAGCTAGTTCATGAGAGAATCTGGTTAAAATCAGGATTTGTAGTAGCAAATAAGTATACAGATTTCATACCAAACAATTTTCTATGACTGATGAAGGAATATATGATGATACATAAGAATAAAAATATAAGTTCCAAATACATTACTTATACATTAAAAATTTTCCAAAATATTATTAATAACAATCCTGATATTAAAGCATGGTCATTTCTTTTATATCCAGTAGCGTACACACAAGGTAATATAATAACATTTAATATGGAAGTAGTCAACATGCTTAAAGAAAAGGGATTAATATATTGGCATCAATTGCTAAACTCTGGAAAACCTCTGACAATAGACCAGATTAAACAGAAATTAAATATGGAAGATAGTTCGTGGTTACATGTACAAGAATTAAGACAGTATATATTAAGCAAACAAGAAACAATGCAACCATCAATAAGACAAAATGTTCCTAACCTTATAGAACATATAATATTACTAACGAATCAACCCATTACTGGAAAGGGATACTTATCATCTATTTATAAAACAAACAAAAATAAAAATGCATAATAATGACAAAATATGGAATTATTATAGATCAGTTAATGGACATCTGCCAAATGACAGAGATAAAAAAAATAATTCTTCTCTCTCCAAAGCAGACATCACTTTCATTACATTGGAGACTTTTTACATGGCAATTCATACACAGATCTTATGTAACCCCTCATAAAATGGAACTTATGTTTAAGAAAAATATTGGCTGCTGGAGATGTGATTTATCAATAAAAGCAGACTGGCAACATATGTTCTACGAATGCTATTTGAATAAACCATATTGGGATAAAATAAATTATTTTCTGCAAATGGTATTCACTGATAAATTCCAGATTTCCAAATCTATTATTTTGTTTAATGCACCTGTACCCGACTGTGTGCCAAGAACAAAATATGTAATCTTATGGACTCTCCTAGCTATTGCAAGGAAGAACATTACATCAAACTGGAAATCCAAAGCTTCTCCAACTTTTAAGTAATTCATGAATATGGTGTCAGCAGTATCGCAATTGGAAATGAACACTATTAAAGGAAGAACTGAAAGAACTACATCATTATACGTAGCATGGCAAAAAGTAACTGAAATACTGGAGAATAATGACTGCAGCAGATTATAATCAGGAAACAATTGTATAGAAAGGCAATTATATGTCAACAATAGACACCCTTGTAAATACTTTATTTTGGTTTTAATGTTTGATATCTGTTTAGAGGTTTTAGCCTACCTTTTTAAATAATTTGTAAATACTTCATTGACATAAATAACCTGCATTCATGTTTTCTTGTTTTTGGAAATGAATAAAAATATTTAAAAAAAAAGAAATCAACACAGTTATTGGTCAGTTTTGCCCCTGGAGCTTAGGGCAAAGCTATCTCTAAACAAACCATTTCTAAGTGGATTGCACATTGTATTTCTTTCTGTTATTCCTTTCATGGCAAGGTTCCTCCTCAAGGGGTTAGGAACCACTTCTCAAGAGCAGCTTCTACTTCTGCAGTCTTTTTAAGGAGTGTCCCTGCTAAAGACATTTTAGAGGCTGCCACATGGTCTTATGTTCACACTTTCACAAATCATTATAATTTGCCTTTGTTTTCTAGAGCCAGGGCAGGGTTTGCTGCTGCTGTTCTGCAGGGCGTTCTCTCCAATCCCTGATTCTTTTGGTACCTCCTCCCTTTTCTCTGGGCTTTGGTAATCAACCCATCGGTTAGGACTGCAACAGTGAAACACGATGAACATAATACAGTTGTGTACACTTACCATAAATGTAGATGTTTAAGTGTCTTCACTGTTGCAGTCCTGGTTTTCCCTCCCTCCTTCCCCTCTTTTTTTTTTTTGGTCTTCTCCTGCTGTCCTTTCTTAAGGTACGGGCTGAATCTGGTTTTATTTGCCAAAGTTTCTTTTGGTTTAAGCCTTGTTTTCTGGGGACTCCTGACTGCTATGGCAAGAAAGACTGAGGAAGTGACATTGGTTGCCTCCTTTTGTATTGGACGTCCTAACGTCCTTTACAACCGATGACAGCCAAAGTCATATTTACTTACCTTTGGTATTCTGGCCGATCAAGGGCTACCGGGAGCCAGATAGCCCATTGGTTAGGACTGCAACAGTGAATACACTCTAACAACTACATTTATGGTAAGTGTATACAACTGTACTTTCCGCTTTCAGAACAGCCTGTTTGCGAGGCCCTTCCAAACATACATGTAAAAGGAGGCACTTGGAGACTCTACCAGAGTCCCTCAAGGAGGACACGGACTTGGTTGAAGGGGAAGGCTCCCTAAGGTCACCCCCTCGAAGATGTCTCCTTTGGGGACGTCATGGAGCTTCTCCGCCAGAGCGGGGGTGGTCTGCCCCAAAGCCAACTTCTGACAAGTCCGTGTTTATGGAGGCATTCGGCATGGCCCATCTACCTTTTGGGTGTCGCCTCCTGCCAATCCACTTGTGGAACTAATAACATCTAGGGCTTGGAAGGAGCTGGACACCATAGACACAATACCTAAGTGTCCAGTTAAGGTTTTGAGTCCCCCCATGAACAAGCTTCATTGACAACAGGGGTCCCCTGTAGATGCTATGATGGTGACAGCGGCCACCAAGAAGAAGCTCGCTCAGGAAAGCTCCACGGTCCACCCTCCTGACTGAGAGTCGAGAGCATTGGATTGCTTTGGGAAGCAGGTTTATGCTTCAGTGACCTTCTCTGTGAGAGTGCTGAACTATATGGTGCACGTCATCTGACTCCAGAGAGATTTGTCAAGGAAATCACAGAGTCGATCCCAGGGTTCATGTTGGCAGATGACAGGAAGACGTTCGATGCACAACTGGCAACCCTAAAGGCAGTAGCCAAAACATCCATGCATTTGCTCTCCCATACCACAGAGGGAGCTGTATGGGCGGCGGGGACGGGGTTGCCATTAGGTGTGTCATGCCTGGCTCCACTTATGTCAATTCACTGAGCCCTTTTACAAACACCCCTTACGATGGTTCTTCCCTGTTTGGGAAGACGGTCAGAGAGACTTTGGTCCAGAGCGAGAAGGACAGGAAGACACTGTTTGTCATCGGGATCCACTTCTCCCCACCTCAAAGGTCCTTTTCCAGGAACCAGAGAGGCCCAAAGAAGATGTGGTTCTGCACGTCTCAGGCAGTTTCCTGGGAAAGGACTCGCCTTCCCCCAGAGGCAGAGGGGGATTTGACAGACGCCGCCTTAGAGGCAGAGTGGGTCCTACGATTTTCAGGTCCCGAGAACCCTTCTCAGATAAACCCAGGCAGCAGCCCTGAGGGGTTGCCCGACTGTTCGGGGGTCGTTTGGCGCTGCAACCTTTAGCATGGGAGTCCATAACAACAGATGAATGGGTGTTGCGCATCATATCCAGAGGATATTCCGTTCCATTCCAGGAACCTCCCCCATCCAACAAAGCCCTCCTGGACATCCCACCCATGCAGTGGGAGGAGGCAGCAGTACAAATAGATTTCACTGCTAAGGAAGAGTCATCCATCCGGTCCCCTTAGACCAGTCTGGATCCAGAGTTTATTCCAGGTACTTTTTAGTGCCGAAAAAGATGGGGGACTTCAGACCAATCTTAGATCTATCCAAATTGAACCTGTCTGTAACCAAGACAAAATTCTGGATGGTCACGATTCAGTCGATCCTGCCCTATCTGCAGGCCAGAGACTGGATGTGCTTGATCAATCTCCAGGACATGTACTACCACATCAAGATGGACAGGTGCTCCTTTAGGTTCCTTCTCTTCTAGCTGGGAGCCAATCATCATCAATTTCGAGCCCTTCCCTTTGGTCTCACCACAGCCCCCCGGTGTTCACCAAGGTAATGGCGGTAGTAGCATCTCATCTGAGGCTTCAGGTTATTCAGGTCGTTCTGTACCTGGATGATTGGCTCTTTACTGCACCTTCAGAGCATTTACTTTGTCAGGCCAGGGACTCCTTCCTTCGGCTAGCCAGCAAGTTGGGCATCACAATCAACATGAACAAATCTGCTCTACTCCTGGTTCAGGTTTTGGATTTCATTGGGGCATGGCTGGACACATTACAAACAAGGGTGTTCCTTATGTCAGACAGGAGACACAATCTGAGGTTACACGTCTTACACATTCTTCAGACCCATTTATTGACAGCCAAGGCAGTGTTAAGAGCATTGGGGTCTATCTATGGTGGCCATGATCGATATTCTTCCAATGGCGCATCTTCATATGAGAGTGTTGCAGTGGACACTTGCGGTTCAATGGCCCCTGTTAGACCCCCTCCTTGTCCTTTCCGTTGAGAATCTCAAGAGCATCCAGGGACTCCCTTTGGTGGTGGATTCAGTCCCCAGATCCCCTCAAGGGACGCCCTTCCAACCTGCCTTTCCCAAGACCACAGTGACCACAGAGGCCTCCCTACTAGGGTGGGAGGGCACTGCTCAGGAAGGTCAGTCCAAGGCACGTTGTTCCCTTCCGAAATCTATCTGCACATCAATGTTCTAGAGATGAGTGGTTCTTCTTGCATTGCAGGCCCTTCATGCTCATCTTCCTCTAGGAACGATTGCAATTCAGATGGACAATATGTCAGTGGTCTTGTATATCAGCAAACAAGGGGGAACCAGATCTTATCCATTGTGTTGAGAAGCCATGCGAGTGTGGGAATGGGTGATCTCCACCGGCCTTTTTCTGGTGGCCACACACATTCCGGGACAGTCCAAAATTCTGGCGGACAGGTTCAGCAGATCTATCCTGATGCCTTACAAGTGGTCTCTGAATCCTTCAGTAGTGGAACAGATCTTTCTAGAGTGGGTTTGTTCTTGCTGTGATCTCTTTGCATCTCCTTCCAACAAGAAATGCAGCGAGTTTTTCGTTCTGAACCCCCTGCCGGGGGAAACCCCCAGAGATGCACTGATTCATGCTTGGCCTCCCAGTCTTCTTTATGTATATCCTCCTCTTCTCCATGTGTCGAAGTTTCTGCAAAAAGCCCAAAGGCTGGGGAGCACTGTGATCCTCATCACCCCATTCTGGCCTCAACTGGTTTGGTTTCCCTTACTCAGGTCTCATCTAGTTGTTCTACCACGGATTTTGGATCTAGTTCCAGATCTTCTCTCTCATCCCTCGGGGATCCCACACCCAGACGTGGACAGTCTGAAGTTCACTGCTTGGCTGCTTTGGTTCCCATGATTATTAGGACTTCCAGTTTGTCATCCCCTGTTAAGTCCATTCTGGTAGCAGCTCACAAATCTTCTACCAGAAAAGTGTATCGCAGTAAATGGAAGCATTTCTCGGTATGGGCCAGTCAGCGGTCCCTGGACCCTTTTAGCGCACCTCTTTCGGCAGTCTTAGATTTTCTGGCTAGCATTTTTCAACAGGGCGCCAGTTCCTCTATGGTTAAAGTCCAACTGGCAGCCATTTCTACTTTTCATCTGGGGGTAAATTTGTCTTCATTGGCTTCCTCTAAACTTTGTAAGATCTTTCTTAAAGGTGCTTTTCTTCTTAGACCTACTGTAAAGCATCCTATCCTGCCGTGGGACCTTACCTTACGGTTGCAGGCATTGTTTTTTCCCCATTTGAGCCTGCAGCTTCAGTGGATTTGCAATTTCTGACCTGGAAAACTGCCTTCTTGGTCGCCATCACTTCTGCCAGAAGGGTGTCAGAGCTTCAGGCTCTTTCAATCAAAATGCCCTACATGATTTTTCATAAAGATAGGGTGTCGCTACGCACTAATCCATCCTTCCTAAGGTAGCTTTGGAAGCCAATATTAATCAGACCATTAACTTGCCAGTCTTTTTTCCTAACTTCCAGAACAAAGGGGACTATAGGTTACATTTATTGGATGTGCATAGACAATTGAAGTTTTAACTACGCAGGACTAAACCCTTCCGCAAATCTGATCAACCTTGTGTCTTATGCCAAACCTTTCTTTGGTAAACCACTTTCGAAAGTGACAGTTGCTCGCTAGATTTCACAGTGCATTGGCCAGGTCTATTTGGAGAGACGTCTCTGTCTGCCAGGGAAAGTGAAAGCTCATTCAACCCGATCTATGGCTACATCAGCAGCCTTTTGGTCCAGGGTATCTTTGGATGATATTTGTTCAGCTGCCACTTGGACCTCATCTCATACCTTCATTTTGCATTATAAATTAGACATTGTCTCTAGGAGAAGAGCATCCTTTGGCTCTGCGGTGCTCCGGAACATCCACCCATGAGGGCCATCCAAGAGTTTGTTAGCTGGGGACTCTGTCCCACAGGTTGAAGATCAAATGAAGTAAACTACTTCAGATAAAGGAGTTATGTACTCACCATAACGTTCCATCTGAGTAGTTCTACTTCATTTGTCTTCAACCATCCCCTCCTCCTTCCCCCTATTGTTGGGATCCTTGGTCCTGTCCAGGCTAAGGGTTTTTCGTATTGGTTATCCTGGTGATAAGGTATCATTGGGTCGGGTGTCTGATGCATGTTAGGCAGCAAACTCAATCTGAGGGGAAAAGGGAGACAGGGGACATTATGGTTTAGGGGAGGAGCATGGAGCTTGGAGCCATAGCTGGAAAATGCGGCCGTGTCCGATCCGATGCGGACCGAAGACACAGGTTGAAGACAAATGAAGTACAACTACTCAGATGGAACGTTATGGTGAGTACATAACTTCTTTTTTCTGTATCTGGATGACTGGCTCATCCCCCCACCCCGACCAAGCATAAGCTATTAAAGGCAAGAGACAGTCTTCTCCAGACATGTTTCTGTCTAGGGATAATAATAAACTACAAGAAATCATATCTAGAGCCAACTCAAACTTTAAACTTTATAGGAGCAGTTCTGAACACAAGAGTCAGTAGCCTCACTCCCTTCTTCAAGGGTCAAAACAATCAAGTTGCAAGTCACAAAGATAATATGCAGCAATAAGATCTCAGCTTGACTAGTTCTTCAGGCTTTAGGTTCCATGGCAGTGGCAGTAATGTTAGTTTCACTGGCCAGATTTCATATAAGAATTCTACAATGGCTTTTATCAGCACAGTGGTCTATCCTTCAACAACCAATGTCGACTCGAATAAGAATCACCAATATTTGCAAATGGTGGATTCATTTGGATCAGCTAAGGTCACTTGTTTGATGTTCTTCGTGTTTCATTGTTGCAATCATTACATTTGGCTTATCCTGCTGGCAGGTTGCCCTCAGTCGGCCTGAATTCCAAAGTCTTGGGTCCTGCATCGGATGCTGTCGCCTCTTTCCTAACATCAGGTCATCAGGGGTATAAAAAATGCAGCCGACGCCATTTTATTCAGTCTTTCTTGCCGCGCGGTGCCCGAAGCAGAAACAGTTCGCAAGTGCCTGTCGGCCGACTCCTGAGATTTTCGTGTTCGAGTTTCAGATCCGAAGTCTTCATTAAAAGCTAAGTACCCCGTTGGGGAAACTTTTTTTCTTGCTCCAGACCGATGTCAGAAAAAGTTAATAATTGTATTTCTTGTGGGAAGCAAATACCTCATAAGGACTTTCATTCTTACTGTATTCCTTGCCTAGGCCCTGACCACGACGTTGCTAGTTGTCGGTTTTGTGCTAGATTTAACCAATGCACTATTAAGTGTCGGTATGATTTTGCATTAAGCTATTTTGGGTGAAGATTTAATTATACAATGTCGTCGGATAGCCATCCGACTACCGGAGTTCATAAAAAACGCAAAGAAAAAGACAGGCAACCGAGGTCCAAAACAGACGGCAAAGCTTCTCCTAAGCAAGTTGCCGGTTCTCAGTGAGGCGCTTTCGCAGCCCCCGACGCCCTCTACTTTGGAGTCGCAGGCCGCTAATGACTCCCACGTGGAGTCAGCCAGGCCGCTGGAAACTCAAGGTATTGGATCCTCGGAGATTATTCCCTCAGATGGGTCTGGAGCTGCTGAGCAGGCATCAGCTCCTGAGGGTGTATTCAGACCTAAACAATTATATATTAAACTGACTTCAAAGACTAACACACCTATAAAGGCAAAGATACAAGTTCACCAGCCACAAGGACAGGCCTCCATGCCCAAAAAACAGATGCTCAAAATGGCCGAAGACTTAATTACCTTGATCAGGGGTTCCCATCCCCCTCTTGATAAGAGGCCTAGGCAAGAAACAGACTATGAATCTTCAGATCAGGTTTCCATTTCTTCTGATTCCTCTTCTGATCAGGAATATTCTTTTCCCCCCATGAGGATTCTGATGCTGAAGAATCAATTCCTTCAGCTAGTCCTCCTGAGGACTACTCTTTTGGGGAAAACTTGCATACCATGAGGGAGCACTTCCATTGGGAGAGCCAAGATTTTTCAGAATCTAAGAAAAGGCTCAGAGCCTTCCTTTTACTACCTCAACACAGGCCTCTAGCTATTCCACCTGTGTTGGACATTGTAGATGATGTGTTCTCGGAGTCTAGTCTGATCCCCCGACTCTTTACCTCCAGCTCCTGTTAAGCCGGACAGATATTACAGGGTCCCTGACTCTCATAAAAAAACCCTACTGCAGACCCAGAAACTATTTCTCAGGGTCCAAAAGGGGTCAAGGCTTCTACTGCAAAAAACCCTACCCCTTCTGACAGGGATTCTAGGGCACTGGATAGATGGGGGAAAAAAGGTTTACACATCTGCTACTTTGGCTATAAGGGCCTTAAATTGCCAGTTTCATATGCTGAAATATCAGCAATATATCATGACACTGCTTAAACAGAAAATGATGACAAATTCTAAATGTGCAGAAAAACAAAGAAATGCAGGATTTATTGCATGCAGCTGAACAGGTTGGGAAGCATACTTTGCAATGTGGGTTTGATTCTCTGGAGCCCTCCTGCAGGGCCACTGTTACGGGTTCTGTCATTAGGAGGCATGCTTGGTTAAAGGAACGAACTCTGCCTGACCATGTTAAAGCAAAATTATTAGATGTTCCTTTACAACATGATACCTTGTTTGGTGTTAAAGAAAATGGAGGACAAAGCTAAATCTATGCAAACGGTCAAAGATTTCTTACAGATACAGCCACCTAGATTTAGCAGACACTGGCCTACAAAGAATTGGTCCTTTCCAGTCTCAGACAGACCTCAAAGGGGCAGATCCAAATGCCCTAGAGGCAGATCACAGCCGCAAGGAGGGCAGATCACAGCGCAAGGATCCTACAGGTCTAAGCAGTGGAGTGCTTCTACCTCCAAAGGTGGAGAAGACAAAGCACAATCATACAGGAAACAGTCCCAATGACTTCCCCCCTGCCTGAACCAAGCACTTATCTTCTGGCAACACCCTTAGGGGGAAAACTAGCACTTTTTTCTCAAAATTGGCACATTATAACCCAGCACAAATGGGTTCTAGACATAGTGTCACAAGGCTACAAGTTTCATTTCCATACCCTGCCAAGGGCAAATGGTTGGCCAGACCTGCCAAAAAATCAATGGGCAGAGGCTCAAAAACAAGTCGCAGCTCTCATAGACATGAGGGCTATTCAACAAGTGCCACAGCAGGAGAAGGGACAAGGATTTTACTCGACTGTTCTTGGTACCCAGAAAGGACAAAACATGGAGACCAATACTGGACCTATCTATTCTAAACACTTTCCTGGATATACCAAAATTCAAGATGTTGACTTTACAGCAACTTCTGCCCATGCTGGGCAGCAAGGCTTGGCTCGTGGCTTTAGACCTAAAAGAGGCATACCTGCATGTCCCAGTCAGACAGTCATGCAGAAGATACCTCAGATTCAAGGCTGGCTCAAAGCATTACCATTTCTCTGCACTGCCCTTTGGCTTATCTACTGCGCACAGGGTCTTCACAAAGTGCCTGGCACCTGTAATTGCTTACTGCAGACAAAGAGGAATACAAATATATCCTTACTTGGATGACTGCCTCATACAAGCAGAGAACAAGGACATTCTACTACAGCATCTGACGTTTGTGATAAGACTTTTAACATGCCTAGGTTACACAGTCACCAAAAAGAAATCAAAACTAGTACCCTCTCTAGATAATATTCCTGGGTGCAAGCTTAAATGCAACTGCCCAGATGGCTTATCTCACTCCAGACAAACAAAGGCAACTGACTACCTATTTCAAGGAAATGGCAACAAAGGCCCAGTTATATGCAAGAAAAATTCTGCAGGCTTTGGGCTTCATGGCATCCTGCATCTTACTACTTCCATATGCAAGACTGCATATGAGGAAAATTCAATGGTACGTAAAAAGTGTCTGGACACAACATTGCCACAGTCTGGAAACAATTATTACTCTAATTCCCTGCCTGCAACAGGAGTTTCGATGGTGGACAAAGGCTTGTCATCAAAACAAGGGACAGCCATTCTCACTACCTCCCACCCAGGCAGAGCCTAACCATGGATGATTCAGATTATGCCTGGGGGGCACTCATGGCAGGAAGAGACATTCAGGGCACCTGGCCCACAAACCAAAAGCATCTATATATCAATCAAAAAGAGATGCTAGCTGTTCAAAATGCCCTGACATCCTTCAGGGACCTACTTCATCCAGGACAACTACTGATAAAGACAGACAACACTACGGTCACGTGGTACATAAACAAGCAGGGGGGCACTCATTCCTATCCCCTGTGCAGACAAGCCATGACTTTGTGGGACACAGCATTGACTTACCAAGTTTGTCTGCAGGCACAATTCCTGCCAGGAAAGGAAAATACTCTGACAGACGAACTAAACAGAAACCTCATGGATCCCCACGAGTGGCACCTGGATCCACAATTCTTCAGCATGATAACAAAGAAATGGGGACTCCCGGACATAGATCTGTTTTCCTCCCCTCAAAACAGTCAAGTAAAAAGATTCTGCACAAGGACTTATCACAGACAAGCTTGGAAAGTGGACACCTTATCTTTCAAATGGACAAACCTATCAGTATATGCCTTTCCTGCACTGCCTCTCCTCCCCAAGGTACTCCTAAAGGTCAGGCAGGAGAAACCAAAAATGATTCTGATTGCCCCAGACTGGCCACGCCAGTACTGGTATCCGATTCTGATTGCCCAGCCTGGACCTTACCTCAAATACATCATCTACTGTCCCAGCAAAACAATCAGATTCTGCACAGCCAACTCAGGACCCTAAACCTGGCAGCATGGAGGATAATGTAGCCATACAAACCACACCTCTTGGTAAAGCTGTGATGGATGTCATTTTAGAAGACAGAAAGGCCTAGTACTAGAAAATCCTATGCTGGGAAATGGAAGAGATTTTGTGCTTGGAACCAAGCTCAAGGAACTGATACAGCTGTCCCAAATATTCCTCAGATTTTGCAATACTTAACTGAGATGCTGGACAAAGGCCTATCTTTTTCATCAATTAAAATCCATGCCTCTGCCATTTCGGCTCATTACAATACAGAGCCACCACTCTTTTCTCATCCTTTATTAAGGCAGTACCTCAGAGGAGCCAAGAAACTTAAGGTATTCAAGGAGACCACCAACACCTGCATGGGACCTCACCTTACCTCCTTTTGAGCCACCTGCTACTGCAGATATAAAGTTCTTATCTTGGAAAACAGCTCTGCTCCGAGCAATAACTTCTGCAAGACGAGTTTCAGAGCTACAGCCTCTCATGGCTGTGGAACCTTTTATTATTTTTTATCCAACAAACCCTACATTTATGCCTAAGGTGGTATCTAATGTAGCTCTTAACCAAACAATTCATATGCCAACTTTTTATCCAAATCTACAGAGCAAGGGGGAGAAAATTCTGCATTCTTTGGACATACACAGACAACTTAGATTCTACTTGGACAAAACTAAAGTTTTCAGAAAGACAGAACAATTACTAGTGGCATGTGCCACAGAATCTCAAGGAAAGGCTATCTCCAAGCAGACTATTTCAAAGTGGATAGGTCACTGCATTCATTTCTGCTACTCACAGCATGGCAAACCAGTGCCTAAGGGCATTAGGCCACATTCAACCAGAGCTGCAGCCACTTCTGCAGCCTTTCTCAGGGGAGTTCGAACCAAAGACATTTTAGAGGCTGCTACTTGGAGTTCAGTGCATACCTTTACAAAACATTACAATCTGCCTCTTTACTCTAAATCCAGGGCAGGCTTTGCCACTGCAGTTCTGCAGGGCCTCATAGCCTCTCCTAATGCTCTTCAGCTCCAGCCCCCCAACCATAGCTTTGGGACTCAACCGAAATGTAATGACTGCAACAGTGAAACACGAAGAGCATAGTACAGTTGTGTACACTTACCTTAAATGTAGATGTTCGAGTGTATTCACTGTTGCAGCCCAGGTTACCCACCCGCCATCCCCATTATTTTTGCTGGAACTTATCTTTACTTCTCTAATCTATACAACCTAGGTGGTTTATTTGCTTATAGATGAGGGTAAAGCTTAATGTAAGAGTGTTCAATCTCGCCGTTTGTTCTTACACATGGGTTCGGAGCCGATCCTCGGCTCCGAGTCAGCTGAATTGCAAAGCTCTGAATCTCAGAGAAGCTCGAGACCAGCCCATATCCCACAGTCCTCCCTGTCATTACTCAGATCTAGTTTGCCGCTACAACTGATCGGATCGAGGAGAGCTCGGACCAGATAGAAAATTGAGTTTTGCTTACTATTTACAGATAAGATACTGATTTTCTTCCTGATATAACCTTATATTTCTTAGATTGTTATAGAAGTGCTGTGTGTGTGTGTTTTATATTTATATATATATATATATATATATATATATACTTTTTTTTCTTCAGGCACCCTTTTGTGGCCTAACCCTTCTTTTTTGGGTGTGGTTTTGTGAGTGTCTTCTTTTATATAGCCCTTTTCTCCATATCTATATACATATAGGATTAGCAGTTTTTCTATAATCATTAGCTATTGTTGTTTTATTAGTATGTCAGAAAAAGCTAAATCTGGCTTTAAAAGATGTCAGTGTGGGCAGAAAATGTCCATTACTGACAATCATGCTTCCTGCGTCTACTGTCTTGGCCCTCTCCATCTTCAAGAAGATTGCCCATCTTGTAATGTATTGCCATTAACCTTTAGCGGAGGGTTTTTCATGACAGAGTGGGGTATTGTAGGAAGCTCATAGCCAGATCGGGTTACTGAAGCCTGCCTTTCCTCAAGAGGCTTTGGTGACAAGTCAGATCAGGCTTCTAAATCCTCTGGGTCGAAGATGTCGGAGCCCATGTCATCGGCTCGAAGTTCATCTTCTAAGGTTTGTTCGCCAGTTCCACAGATCTCTGGGCGGCGTTGAACATTTATCTTTCCTGAGCCCCAGATCTTGGAACCGTGTCGAGCTGCCACCACTGTCCATTCTTCGGGTCGGTGCCATCTTCGGCTCCTTGACCCGTTCTTCCTGGTGGGGGGGAGACCTTTATCTGAGACAGATGTGGATCATGTCTGTAGGATCAGAAACTCATGGAAAGCGGCCCTTTCCAAGTTAATTGCAGTTTCCTCCCAGTTGGTGTCGAAACTAGAAGGCCTCCCCATATCTCCAACGGGTCCTCCTTCGAGACCCATCCAGATCTCGGAGGCGGGAGAGGATGACCTGATGATAGTGGAGCCCTGGTGTTGAAACCGTCCATTGCACGATCAGGTCATCTCCTCTTGTGGGATGGTGACTAGTTGTTCCATCATTTGAGGTCATCATCTCCCGGTTCCGAGATCTGGAGCCAGGAGAGGATGACCTGATGATAGTGGAGCCCTCAGTGTGGGCAGAAAATGTCCATTGCACAATCGACACCATTGACTTCGACTCCTTCGGAACCGATAGGGGAGTCGCGGAGCCGATGGTCTCTCCTTGGTTCCGGGACCGAGAGTCGTACCGACCTGTCGGTACCGACTCTCACTCTCGGGGCCTTGGCACAGACTGGCTCAGCTCCGTCCTCGGGGTCGTAGCCCACGGCACCTGGGTCTGGGATGCTCCCGTGTTCTTCGGAACTGTTGTAGCCCTCGGCCAGGGTTTTGGGGGTCTTTGACCTTATGTGGAAAGTATTGTCTGCACAGACAACCACATCATCAGGGGAATCTTCTCCTTCCCCAAAAGGATCGCTTTCTGTTTCTGCTCCCATGATCCATCCCAAGCGTAGAGCCCAATTGCCTCAGCCACCCCCAGAGGGTTCCCCCTGTTCCTTGGAGGCCTCACCAGAAGCCCCCTCTGATGAGGTCCCGAGGAAACGGTTGTGCAAGAGGAGGCACATAGATTCCCCACAGGAATCTCTAACGTCTGACACCGACTTGGATGAGGCAGAGGGGGTCCCCCAAATCACCCTCGGAGGATGTGTCATTTGCAGACATCCTGGAGATCTTGAAACACAGGGGTGATTGGCAATCCCTAGCCCTCACTGAGGATGAGTCGGTGCTGCTGAAGGCTTTTGAGGCTCAACCTTCTACCTCCTGGGTGACTCCGCCCTTTGATGAATTAATGGATTTGATTGCTCGAAAGGTGTGGAAGGCACCTGACACAATGGAACCAGTCCCTAGGAAACCAAACAAGTTCATCACTGCCCCCCAAGATAAATCTTATCTCACCAAGGGAGTTCCTGTCGACGCTATGGTGGTGGTGGCAGCCACGAAAAAGGAGATGTCTGAGTCTTCCTTATCTGTTCATCCTCCTAATAAGGATTCTAGGACTATGGACAGATATGGGAAGCGCGTTTTTAGTTCAGCGACTTTTTCCATGCATTCGCTAAACTATTTGACTCACTTCATGCAGAGGGATCTCATCAAGGAGCTGACAGATACCCTCCAGGGTAACACAGATGCTGCTGTTTCAGAAAAAGTAACAGCACAACTTAGCACCCTCATCTCCATAGTAAACTCATCCATGAGGCTCATCTCGTATGCAACCGAGGGATCGAGTAGAGCTGCAGCTTCAGCGATTGCTCTTCGAAGACAATCATGGATGCGGCTGTGCTCCTTTGCAGAAGCCTTCAAGTCTTCATTTGCCAATGCCCCTTTTGATGGTGCCACACTTTTCGGGCCCAAGGTTAAGGAGACTCTCACTCGGTGCGAGCAAGAGGGAAAGACCCTGTCTACTGTCGGGGTCCATTTTTCCACTCCTACTAGACCGTACCCCAAAGGGCAACGAGGTGGAAAAATGTGGTTCCGTAAGAATCGGGGATCTTTCCAGACCACACAGAGTGATACTCCCTCCATAGGCAAAGGAGGGGGTAGAAATGGAAGACGCCACCCCGGCGGCAGAGGGGGTCCGCATAACCAAGGCGACAGGGATTCCGTTCCTGGGAAGCCTTTCCAGCACTCCTGAAGGGAGGCCCGGTTGTCCTGCTCTGGAGGCAGTCGGGGGTCGATTGGCTTTATACCCACTGGCCTGGCTAAACATTACTTCGGATTCTTGGGTAAAAAGCATTATAACCAGAGGATACAAAATCCCCTTCACATCAACGCCACCTCTACAAAGAAAGTTTCCAGACGTGCCACCCTGTCTGCGAAATCTAGCAGCTGTAGAAATTTCAAAGCTGCTTGAAAACAGTCATCCAACCAGTCCCGGCTGACCAAAGAGAATTCGGAACTTACTCATGGTTCTTTTTAGTTCCAAAAAAGGGACTGGAGACCGATCTTAGATCTCAGCCATCTCAACAACTTCGTGAAGAAGGAAAAGTTCCGGATGGTCACGCTTCAATCGATCCTTCCATTCTTACAGAAGGACGATTGGATGTGCTCTATAGATCTCAAAGACGCGTACTACCACATCAAAATGGCCAGACCATCCAGAGATCACCTGCGCTTCCGGCTTGGAGCCAGTCACTTTCAGTTTCGAGCTCTGCCCTTTGGACTCACCTCAGCCCCCAGGGTATTCACCAAATGCATGGCAGTAGTTGCATCTCACTTGAGACGACAAGGATTCCAGGTGTTTCCCTATCTGGATGACTGGCTCCTCACCGCCACCACCGAGCGTCGTCTATTGCAAGCCAGAGACTACACAATCAGTCTGTGTTCCCACTTAGGGATTTCCATAAACTTTGAAAAGTCTTGCTTATCGCCCTCACAGTGTATTTCCTTCATCGGAGCAGACCTAAATACACATTCGACACTACTGAAGCTCTCTCCAATAGAAGCCTCAACCCTCAAACTGCAGGTTCTTCTTCTGGTCAGCAAGAAAGCCCCAGCCAAACTGGTGTTAAAAGTGTTGGGACTGATGGCAGCTGCACTAATTGCAGTCCCTATGGGAAGGTTACACATGAGGATCCTACAATGGCTGCTCTTCGCGCAGTGGTCATTCCAACACCTACCCCTAGCGCACGAGATCAGGATAACAGATTCTTGCAGACGGGACCTCTCATGGTGGGTGCGCGATCAGAACCTCACTATGGGTAGTCCATTCGTTCTTCCCAGTCCAACAGCCACAATAACCACGGATGCTTCCCTGATGGGAGGGGGGCTTTTTCAGGGAAGAACAGTCCAAGGAGAATGGTCCAGCATGGAGTACACTCTACATATAAATGTTCTGGAGTTGAGGGCGGTGTTCCTGGTGCTGCAACACTTCCAAGCCCTCTTACCTCTAGGAACGGTAGCAGTTCAGACAGACAACATGTCTGTAGTCTGGTACATAAACAAGCAAGGGGGGACCAGGTCTTACCCGTTATGCAGAGAGACCATGAGAATTTGGCAATGGGCAGAGTCCACGGGTTGCTTTCTGATAGCAACGCACATCCCGGGGTCATCCAACGTCATTGCGGACAGGTTGAACAGAGCCATCCTGTTACCTCACGAGTGGTCCCTCAATTCACAGACGGTGGAAAAGATCTTCCGCAAATGGGGCCAGCCTTGCTGTGATCTGTTTGCTTCCCCGTTGAATGCAAAATGCAGAAGCTACTTTGCCCTTCTACCCCCTCCGGGGGATGTCCCCAGGGACACACTGATACACGATTGGCCCCCTGGTCTCCTATATGCATTTCCGCCTACTCCCTTGATTCCCAGATTTCTACAGAAAGCCAGGAACCTGGAAAGGACTATAATACTCATAGCCCCATTCTGGCCTCGTCAAATATGGTTCCCCTTTCTTCGAGCCCATCAAATAGAGGAACCATGGATTCTGGACCCAGTACCAGATCTACTGACACATTCGTTGGGAGTTTCTCACAAGTCTCTACAGTCCCTCAAACTAGTAGCTTGGCTGCTCCGCTTCCCTGCCTAGCCAGGTCTCATCTACTCCCCCCGGCAGTTCAACACATTCTGGTTGCTTCTCATAAAGCTTCCACTACTAAACTCTATACGAGTAAGTGGAAACGCTTTGTATATTGGGCATCTAGCCAAAACTTAGACCCCTTGGTAGTTCCTCTACATAAAATTTTAGAATTCTTATCTATACTTTTTCACGAAGGAGCTTCTACTTCCACACTAAGAGTACAGTTGGCGGCCATATCAAACTTCCATATTGGTGAGGAAGGTTCTCCCATTATGTCTCACAGACTTTGTAAGGGCTTTATGAAAGGAACCTTCCATCTTAGACCGCCTGTCAGAAAACCTTTCTTTCCATGGAGCCTGAATTTGTTGCTGTCGCAACTCATGTTGCCACCTTTTGAACCTGCTTCGTCATGTCTCTTAAAGTTCTTATTGTGGAAGAAGCTGTTTCTCGTCGCCGTGATTTCAGCTCGTAGAGTATCAGAGTTGCAAGCATTATCGGTCAGACCACCTTACTTGATATTCCATCCAGACAGGGACTCTCTGCGTACAAATCCATCCTTCCTTCCAAAAGTATGCTCAGTTACGAATATTAACCAGTCTATAGAACTCCCTACCTTTTTCAAAAACCATGCTAACAAACTGGAGTATATGTTGCACAAGTTGGATGTTCACAGGCAATTAAGATTTTATTTGGATAGGACCAAAGATTACAGGAAAACAGATCAGCTCTTCGTCACATTTGCAGACAATAAAAAGGGCATGGCAATTACTAAACATACACTATCTAAATGGCTTGCTGATTGTATAACATTTGTATACTCTAAATCAAAGCAATCCTTGCCCACCAAACCTAAGGCCCATTCTACCAGATCCGTCTTCACTTCCTTAGCATTCGTCTCCACTTCCTTAGCTCATGCAGCTCGTTTGCCGTTGGACACTATATGTGCAGCAGCCACGTGGTCTAAACCACATACTTTCATCACTCATTATAGAGTGGACAAAATCTCCAAGGATAGGACATCATTTGGTTCCACTGTGCTTAGGAATGTTCTTCCATGAGTCACTCGGGGTGACGGAGCTAGGGACGCTACCCGTGTGTAAGAACAAATGGCGAGATTGAACACTCTTACATAAAGAAGTTATGTCCTTACCATAACGTTCCATGTAGAGTGTTCATCTCGCCTTTGTTCTTACATCCCCCCCCCCCCACGTGTTTGGAAGAACTGGTAGGATTAGAGTCTGATCGACGTGTCTTGACCCCTTCCGGGGTATATGCTCCCATGTATCATGGGATATATGTTTAGACCATTAGTTATTGCTATGGTGAGAGAGTGTCTCTGAATGGCTGAAGAGAGTGTATACTTCTAGCACCGGAGGTGTTGGATCTTTTGGTCTGGTTTGTTTGCAAACTAGATCTGAGTAATGGCAGGGAGGATTGTGGGATATGGGCTGGTCTCGAGCTTCTCTGAGATTCAGAGCTTTGCAATTCGGCCGACTCGGAGCTGAGGATCGGCTCCGAACCCATGTGTAAGAACAAAGGCGAGATGAACACTCTACATGGAACGTTATGGTAAGGACATAACTTCTTTTTTTGGTACATGTATGTGTTATTTACATAATTTTAGCCTACCCCTTTGGGGACACCTGACATCTGGGGCAAGAAAAACTGAATAAAATGGCGTCGGCTGCATTTTTTATAACCCTGACAACCTGATGTCAGGGAAGAGGCGACAGCAGCCGACACAGGACCCAAGACTTTGGAATTCAGGCAGACTGAGGGCAACCTGCCAGCAGGATAACCCAAATGTAATGACTGCAACAGTGAATACACTCGAACATCTACATTTATGGTAAGTGTACACAACTGTACTTTCTTCCCCAGCCCAGGGCCATTGTGACCATAGATGTTTCACAGCTAGGGTGGGTGGGGGGCATTTTCTGAGCAAAACAGTCTAAGGCACTTACCCCCCCCCCCACACACACACACACACACACACACACACACACAGAGGCCAATTTGCCTATCAGCGTTCTAGAGATGAGAGCAGTGCTTTTAGCTTTTCAGTCTTTCTAAGATGCTCTTCCCTTAGGAACGATTGCATTTCAATCAGGTAACATGTCAGTAGTCTGGTACATCAACAAATGAGGAACCAGATCCTACCCCTTGTGTCAAGAAGTTCTGAGTGTGGCAATGGGTGATCTCTTCCAACCACTTTGTCATAGCAGTGCATATTTGGGGGAAGTCCAGTGTGACAGCAGACAAGCCTGTGCAGGGGCATTCTTTTTACCTCATGAATGGTTCTCCCAATCAGAATGTGACATAAAGGATATTTCGTTGATGGGGTCAGCCTTGCTGTGACCTTTTTGCCTCTCCCCTAAACAAGTACAGCAACTAATTTGCCCTGATCCCCCAAGCTGGGAGTCACTGAGGGAATGCTGTTCCTTTATTCCTTCCCTCAACTCCATTAATCCTGAAGTTTCTACAGAAAGCTGCCACACTGAACATCAAAGTAATCCTCATTGCGCTATATTGGCCTCGGCAGATTTAATTCCCCTTCATATGGCCTCACTTCCTTCACCAACCATGGATTCTGGATCCAACTCCAGATGACCACCTGATGGGCATGATTCATCCAGACATACCCAATCTCAGGCTGATGGCTTAAGGGCTGCTTCTCCAATTCCACTAATAGTTAGACAACCTATGCTCTCCTCTCTAGTCAGACATATACTTTTGTTTGCTCATAACCATCTGTACGTAAGCTATATTCCAATAAATGGAAAAGATTCATTCACTGGGCATTACAGAGTAATACTGATCGTTCTCTACTCCAGTTCATGATATTCTTAATTTTTTAGCCCAACTTTTCAATGAAGGATCCTCTTCAACTGTCATAGTTTAGCTGGCAGCTAGGATTCCAGGATTCTTCAGTTGCTTCACATAAACTCTGTAAAGCATTTTTAAGAGGAACTCTCCTTTTAAAGCCCCTGTATAAAGATCATACTCCCCCTCGGACCTAAATTTACTGCTGCAGGCTATTATACACTCCCCTTTCAAACCAGCATCTAAGTGTGATCTGAAATTTCTTTCTTGAAAGACTATCTTTTTCGTTGTCATAATTTCTGCAATAAGAATTTCAGAAATTCAAGCCTTATTTTCCAAACTGCTGCACTTGATTTTTCACAAAAACAGAGTATCTCTCCGTACTAATCCAACCTTTTTCCAAAAGAATATATCAGAGGCAAATATGAATCAGTCCATCAGTTTACCGGTCTTTGTTCCAAAATTTGAGAACAATGGTGAATACTAGTTACATTTGTTAGATGTTCACAGACAGACTTCATAAAACCAAAGATTTCAGAAAATCTGACAAATTATTTGTTTCTTTCTCAGATGTTAAATTGGGTAAACCAGCCACCAAAGTAACCCTGTCCAGATGGCTTACCAGTTGCATTATTTTTATTTATGACAGTTTGGGCATGGTATTGCCAAAATCTTTGAACCCATTTTACTAGAGCAATGGCTACTTCGTCTGTTTTTCAAACTAGGGCCTCTGTGGATGAAATTTGTGCAGCAGCAAACTGGGCTACTCCTCATACCTTTATTTTTCACTGCAAATTGGATCTGGTCTCCAGGGCTAGAGCAGAGAGAGACTTCCTTGAGTCCGCCCAGATTCTAAGGGCACTGGGGACTCTGTTGCATAATTTGAGGATAGAATTAAAATTGACAATATCAGATAAAGTTGTGTACTCACCATAACGTTCCATCTGTGTTGTCCATTTTCATTTTTCAACTCCCCACCCACTGGTCCCCTGCCTTTGACCTCTTAGTTGAGCAGGTAGTATTAGGTAGGAACTTCCTTTCTACTGTGCTCCAGATATGGTCTTTATGGATACGTCTGGTATTTCCACTTACTTCTGTTAGCAAACAAGATCTCAGGTACTTGGGAAGGATGCATTACGGGTAAGGGAGAAGCTTGAGAGTTTTTTGGTTACCATGAGCTATTGTAAAGGCTGAGTCTGGTCCAAGGGAACGGATCAGAACCTTTAAGCTGAGAAAGGATGAAAATGGACAGCACAGATGGAACATTATGGTGAGTACGTAACATCTTTTTTTGAGTGTTTTATAAATAAGTGTAATTTACACAACTCTAATGAAAATGAAAGTAAAATCATTTTAAGAGCTGTTGGTCAAGCAACTTTGTTTGCCTTGGAAAATATTTACTTAAAATATATACACAGAATACTTATAATGTTCCGTAAAACTAAAAATGTATGCAGATAGTGATGTAACCTGCTGGAGGTGTAATTATAGTACAAACATTGGCAATATATTTTTAGTTTTGATTGATTTAAACAGTACGTGCTGGAACAAAATTCAGGAATTGTATAAGGCTTTGTGGCTAAATTTGTAAAATAATATTTAATAATTACCAGTTCTTCAATTTCCAGCTCTTTTAAAAAATCACAGTACCCATTAATTTTGAAACTTTTAGTATTTGCAAGAAAAATGAAAAAAAAGAGAGAAAATAACTTCCTTTCAGAATTTTCTTGAGTTGGTTATGGTGGTATGTCAGAAAGAAATG
Organism: Protopterus annectens; assembly: GCF_019279795.1. NCBI lineage: Eukaryota > Metazoa > Chordata > Ceratodontiformes > Protopteridae > Protopterus > Protopterus annectens. The sequence goes on along the minus strand of NC_056727.1, from coordinate 212,591,854 downwards.
AAAATTATAAAGTTAAGAAGCAAAAACAGTACACTTTAAGTACCCGAATAAGTTGTATTCTTTTTTAAAAAAATTATATCATTCCATATATCAGTTGCGTATAAACCTAGAAGCTAGATGCAATTGTAAATTATTTTTGTACTTTTGTGAATAGTATGTATACATTTTTTGTATTTTTAAGTAGTACAAATTTTGCTGATGCAAAGCTGGTTATTCTATTAACTTTAAATGAATTTGAGTAATTAAAAATCCCCTTCCCCCCTGAAAAAAGCAGTTGCATTGTAGAAATTTATAGAAAGCAAAACTGGCACATAAATTGTTGCATTTACAAATTCAGAAAAGTAAAAACGGGAAGGAAAAGTTGTAACAGGAACTGTGTGACACGTACGAGCAGAAAAGGTAGAGGATGAATAGAGAGGTTAAATGGGAAGTGAGAGGTTGAAACGTGAAGGACTAAATGATTAGGGAGGAATACAGATACAATGAGTAGAATTCGTGGAGCTGGGAGAAAACTGCTGATATGGAGGAGGAGACGGGCCAAGGTTTAACTGGAGATGGTAGAATGTTCAAAGTAGCTAAGGCTGTCTTAGAGAAGCATCTTCAATTAAAGTGATGGTTTATGGAGATCTAGTAAAGAGATGCATAGCTGAAAATTGAGATGGGAGGATAATAGAAATAACAGTAATTTATGGACTGGGACATGAGGAGGCAAATGCTGTTAGAGTAGTTTGTGGAGGCAAACGCTGTTAGAGTAGTTTGTATATGCAAGATGTCCTTCCATTCCCCATTGCAGTAATCTTTATGCTTGGTATTCCGGGCTCAGGTAGCCCACCGTCCAGCCAATATACAAAAACCTGTTATTGCTTTAAGGTACGCTGAACGTCACATGTATGCTTCTTGCATAGCAAAGGGCATAAAGGTGACATCCAGTCCGAAGGCATCTCGAGATCGTCGGTCGGTCTGAACACCTAAATCTTAACTGCCAGTTCAAACACATCTTTCATTCACAGGTTTGAATGCCTACATTGTCTTGCTGGTACGAGCTGTTTTAGCCAAGTACTCTATTGGTGTTTTTGTTTTTCTTAGCTTTTTTTGTTGCTTTTGGGGGTTAATGTCATTCAGGAAGGGTAAATGCCAGTGCTGGTGGCAGTCTCCATAAAGGGCCACCACGATAAATGTTTCTTTTTCGCCTAAGAGCTTCTTACGACCATACAACTTTTTAATATATTTTTTCAGACTTTTGGTCTTAAAACCCTGGGTAGTGCACTTTCTTCCCTTGTCTTGTATCTTGAGAATCAGCACCTTAAGCTTCTTGCTAAGGATACGATGGAAGGAACTTCCTGCCCCAGGGGTCAACCGTTAGGGAAGAATAGGGTTAAAAAACTACGGCCAAAATCTTCCACTGTCCAGCCTGTGCCGGTTGTTTCTCAGAGGCTCACCCAGCTTTGTTATCTGATTCCTCTGCTGTGACGGGGTTAGAGGCCGGCAAGGGTGCTGCTTCCAGCATGTCCATTGAAGCTTTGCAGGTGTCCATGTTGGACATTCAGGGGGAACCACTTTTGTTTCCGAGGGACCTAAGGGTGTTTCACACATTTTAGTTAAGGAAGAAGTTCCTACTACTGTTATTGAATGCTGTCCTGGGTCAGAACCTCCCAAGCTTTATAGGGTGGACATTCCTTTAAAGAAGAAACAAAAAAACTAAACATATTTCTTCTGCTCCTAGGGATCCACAGAGTGAGTGGCAGGCCTTTACTCAGGGTTTGTTTAATGCCTTGATGGCATTAAAACCTCCTCAGGAAGTTTATGTTCCAACACCCCCTTGGTCCTCTACTTCCCCTTAAAAGGTCCAGGGAACAGAATTTCTCTTAGGGGTAGTCAGATTCTGATGAGGAATCTCCTGCTTACTCTTCTGACAAGCTCTCTCAATTGCTCCCTTCACCTAAATTGCTTTCTTCTCTGATGAAGATAACAGAACTGTGGAACGGCTAGGTAAGAAGGTTTATACCTCAGCCACCCTGGCTTTTAGGACTGTTAACTGTCAGACATATATGTCCAGGTGTGTGTTGGCCCTTCTTTCTCAGGCTTGTCAGCTTATTTCTGATCTGAGGGTAAAACTTTGGCTCTTTCTTTGCTGGGGACTTCCTCTCAATTGGTTTGTCAGTCTATCCGATGTAGTTATGATGCAGCAGATGCCTCTTCTAGGGCTGCTGCTTTTGGCTCAGTGATGAGGAGGTAGTCTTGTCTTAGGCTTCAACTTTTACCTGATATCAAGGCTAAGTTGATGGATGCTCCTCTTGGTGATAAACTTTTGTTTGGGGAAGTAGCTGCTAGTTTAAGTCCCTTCATGATAAGGGGAAGGCCTTACAGGACCTCCAACATGTGTTTGTCTCTCCTGTGTCTAAATTTCAGAGAAATTATCCCAATAAGCCAGCCTTTGTTTGCAGGCAGTCTTGCCCTCCAAAGGACAAAAGGAGTGGCAAGCGGGCTCTTCCTGCTAAGGCTACTCAGACTTCAGGGATTCAGAAGTCTTCCTTTCCCGATAAACCAGGTGCTGTATGACTGTCTCTTTCCAGCCGCATTCCTCTTTGGCTTCCGGTTACTCAGAATTCTTGAATTCTGTCATTCATTCCTCAGGGTTATTTCATGGTGTGGAAATCATGTTCCCTTTTATGGCTATTCCTCAGCCCCCTTGGGAACAACTTCATTTTTTCACAGAGGTTCTTTGAGGTCTTTTGACTCTGGGTACTATTTAAGATGTTTTTGTCCCAAGCAGGGAGGGAGTTTTAACTCCAGAATGTTTCAAGTGCCCAGAAAAGAGGGTACTTGGAGACCAATTCTAGACCTCTCTCATCTAAATACCTTTCTGAAGGTGCCCTCCTTTCGGGTGCTGTTCCTTCAGACTTTTTCCTCTCTTGCTGCCTCAGGCCTATATGGTGTCTCTGGATCTCAAGAATGCTTATCTCCATATTACAGTCCATCCCCTTTTCAGGAACTTCTTGCATTTCTCTGTTGCTTCCTGGCATTTTCAGTTCTGTGCTTTGTCTGTCCCAAGGGTATTCACCAAATGCCTCACTCCTGTGATTGCATTTTGCAGGCTTCAGGGGATCCAGATATTTCCTTACATGGACAATCTGCTGATTCAGGCCTCCTCTCCAGAGATCCTTCTGCAAAATCTTCATTTTGCCATTTTCCTCCTTCAGAGCCTGGGATTCACAATAAACTTCAAAAAGTCTTCTCTGTCTCCTTCTCAGGATCAGGTCTGTCTGGGTTGCAGGATTCAGTGTGTGCCTCTGCTGGCATTCCTGCCTCCTCCAAAGGCTTTAAAACTCATTTCTTTCTTTCAGACTCTTCTTCCTCTGGCTTCTGTTACAGCCAGGGAGTTTCTGAGAGCTCTGGGTTTCATGGCATCCATCATTCCTATGCTCCCTCTGACCAAACTCCACATGAGAAAGTTTCACTGGTTTTTGAAGTCAGTTTGGCTTCAACATGCACATCCTGTAGACTTTGTGGTCCCTGTTCTGGGTCTATATCACTTTATTGAATACGTGAATATGGAATACTCACATGAGCGAATATTCACTTACTCAAAGTTTATGAATTTTTTTTTTCGGTACAGTGAAGATCGAGATTTTTGCCCTTTCCTCACTGTAGTGCGTTCTCTGAGTAGGAATATATTTTTAGCGGGGGTGTGGAGGGTGCAGCCCTCCACAATACTGTTTTAGAGTACGTGAATATTCATTCATGTGAGCATTCACTATTCACATATTCAATGATGTGATATAGATGCCCTCTTCTTACTTGTCTCAAGAAGCAACTTCATTGCTGGATCCAGTAGTTGTCTCTAAATCCCTTTCCATCCCCCTCTTCCCTCTCAGGAATTTTTCATAGATGCTTCAGACGTGGGAGCATTTGGCTCCCTGAAGGTACAGGGAGTGTGGTCACCTCTTCAGCAGAAGGGGCACATCATTGTCAAGATATGAGAGCTCTTATGCTGGCACTTCAGGCTTTTCATCCTCTTTTTTTTTTTTTTCTGCAGGGCCTCTCAGGGTATTCACAGACAAATACCACAGTGATGTGGTATATTAACAAACAGGGAGGAACAAGATCTCACCTTCTTTGCCGGTTGGCACTCCTGGTATGGGATATTGCTGTCCAGTATTAACTGACTCTTCAGGTAGTTTACATTCCTTCCAGTCAAACGTTTGTGGCACACTGTCTCTGTAGGTCCTTAACTCAGTCAGTTCTTCCTGGCTATGTTCCTGCTGTATAACCTAACCTCTTCACACTGGTGTTATATGATTACTAAACTCCTATGTCTTTTGCTACTAGTTATTGATGATACTTTCTCGATATTTATTTTTTATTTTTATCTTCACTTTTTGATACTGGTACAATAATACTGATTAATATATCTCTGTTTATACCTCTCTGATTGAATACATTGAATTCTGCTTTAATGTGTATTTTCTGTATATATTAGTATAATCAAACAAACTAGATTCCCGCTTTTATGATTAGATTCTGTATATGTTTCTGTATTTACTGTCTGTAACACTGTTTCTACTTCTGTACCAGTTAATGTTTATATTTTTTCTGTGTCTATGTTCTCCCCGGGCCTCCACTGAAAATGGTCTCTTTTAGGACCAGTGGATTTTTCTGGTAAACAAATGCAATAAATAAATAAATTAAATCCCACAAATGGATACTTCGCAGGGATGTGTTTTGGGACATTGTTCACCAGGGGGGTACTCCTGAAGTAGATTTATTTACCTCCCCTCTGAACAGACAACTTCCTCTATTTTGTGCCAGAGCCCCAGGTCTTCTGGTGTGGAAGGTGGGTGCCCTTTCTTTTTCTTGGAAGTAGATGTTTCTTTATGCCTCCTCCCCCCCCCCCTTTCCTCTCACACCAAAAGTCCTGTTCAGAATTCAGCAGGATGCTCCCAAAATCTTGTTGGTGAATCCCTTTTGGCGAGACAGCATTGGTTCCCTCTTCTGCATTTAGCCAAGGGCAATCATCGCCAGTTACCTCAGAGGGTGGATCTACTCACACAAGGCAAGAGATCTCTCATCCGTCCCCACCTGTCCACTCTTCAACTGACCCTGTGGGTGATAGGATTTTGATTCCATGTAGACACTTTTTTTTCCTGAGGATGTACTGAGGGTCCTGCAGGAGGCCAGAAAACCTACTACAAGAAAATCCTACTTATCCAAATGGAAGAGTTTTTATTGTCTGGTTCCTCTTTCATAACCTGGACCCACTTAATGTGGATATTCCTTTGGTTCTCTCTTATTGTGTGAGGTGCTCAATGCTGGTCTGGCCTATTCTTCTGTTAAGGCCTACTTATCAAGTATACCAAAAAGCAGTTGCGGAAACAGTTAAATTAGTGTTTTCAAAGTCCAAAATCATATAGAAACAAAAAACACTAAGTAAATATGCCAAGCACTTGCAGTACCAGAATTCCGTTTATTCGAGAAGTTGCAAGTTCTAAAACTAAGTTCTACAACTTTCACCACAAAGTGGCTTCCACTGGCATATCTAAAATCAGCACTAACAAGCACTTCCTTATATACTTCCTAACATAGTCACATGATCTATTGTAGTCATACGATGCATTTCAAAATCAACACAAGTATGTCAAATTAGTTTAAAATTGTTTAAAACGCAGTCTATGCAATAAATAACCATAAAATGTAGATATAAAAATGCATATAAAAAGATGTATCAGCATTATTAACATTTCTCTATATAAGCACGCCATACTTTCATATGCTTGTCATTAAGAAGCTGTTTTAGAGGGACATATCCATTCAGGCCTGGATGCATATTTGCTGGCAGATGCAATATCCAGTAAAACTCCTCTAGCTCAGCATTATGTACAATATTACAGCCACACAAGTTTTCAGAGACTACTTGTAAAATGTAGAATTTGAAGTTATGTTCAGTACCACTATCAACTTTGTTTGTAAGGGCATTAGTCAGTACCTGTCTCTTCATTTCTGATATATGGTTACTAATACGTTCTTTTAGCCTTTGGTTAGTTTTGCCTACGTAGTAAGCATCACAGTGCATGCACAAAGCTAGATAGACCAAGTTCTTAGTATTGGCAATTCCCTGTTGCTCTTAGCTCAAAAGTCTGACCACTCACTGGATAAGCAAATACTGTGTCAGTATAAATATGTTTGAAAAAACACAGCTCCCACACGTTGTGGTACCATTCTTATTTGTTTTAAATTTACTGGTGTTGCGTGGTTGTTCCTTATTACAAAGAAGCTGTTTTAAGTTAGAATTTCTCTTGTACCCAAATTGTGGTCTATTAGAGATGGCCATTTGCAGCTCTGGTACATCTTGCAGAATGTGCCATTATTTGTTTATAATGCATCTAACCATATTTGCATTTTTGTTGTATGTTAACATACATCTTGTTGTACCAGTTCGGTTCCTATCATTACTAGGCTTGTCAGAAAAAGTAGATGTAGCATTAGTAGAACATTGTTTCATAACTTCATTAACAGTATTTTCAACCATATGGGTTTTGTACCCTTTTTTAATAAAGTCATTAGCTACCTTTCTTAGTTGGTCTGCCATCATATCATCAGATGTATTCAACTGAGTTTACCTCCATCATTTGGGTTTTAATAATATTGTTAAAAATAAACTGTGGATGCATGCTATTTCTGTGTAAATAAGAATTACATCTTACAGGTTTCTGATACAATGTGGTGTCCAGTGTACCGTTAACCTCCTTGTGTATTGTAACATCAAGAAAGTCAGTTATCTGATAACTTTTCTTAAACTTCAAAAAAGCTAGATGTGTTCAAAATATATTTACAAAAAACTCATCAAGCAGCTCTACATTGCCATTCCGCACTAAAAACAAATCATCCAAGAGCCATCAATAAAAAAGGACATTTCCTTTAAATCGGTTTACATCAGTAAAAATAAACTTTGTCTTCCAAACAAACATAACAATATTTGCATAAGTGTTTGTAACTGGTGTACCCTTTGCCACACCTTTATTCTGCTTATGTATCTTACTTTGAAAGAGAGGCACATTATTGGTCAACTCACCAATCAGTAACTGGCATAGTATATGAATAGAGGGCTGAGTGTACTCTGTATATTCTAACAAAAACTCTTTAACTGACTCCGCACCAGCATCATTTGGTATCATCATAAATAATGAGTCTGATCTGACTACGGCCACTTTCAAGCTTTTGTATCTGATGCTCAGGCTCCTCCCCTTAACCATAATCCCCTGTGTTAGCTGAATTCCCTAAGATCTCATTTGCTTCCACACACACAAGACAGATTTGTTGGTGATCTTAGTGAGATAAGTGCATTCTTCTGTTGTGCCTGCATTTTTTTGGTCTATATTTTTCTTCTTTCAAAACTTTTTTGTAGGATAGTTCTTTTTTATGCACTACTCCCCTAAGCCTTTTTTCTTGTTTTTCGCCTTGGCCATTGAATTTCTTCTTTTTCCAGAAAAAAATTGATCTCATCTCTTTAGATAGTAAATGTCTTTACTCTTAGTTGTATTTGTTTCCATAGTTTTTTTTTTCTAATTACTTGCTTGCCTTCCTTCTGTAGGGTGTCGGATAAACCATCTCATTTTAAAAAGTGTGTGGTTTTTACTCGCAAGCTACCAAACTTGGGTGCACAAGACAAATGTGATCACACTTTGACATCTCCTGCTCCATCTGTGATGCAATCAGCCAGTGGGCCATTGTTGAGAAAAGGAATAAGTTGATTTGAAAGAGCTTCTCCCAGCGTCTGCAGGAGAGAGCACTCCACCTGTCTCCTTAGAACTTTCTGTTGCTTCTCCTCCTTAAAAATTGGCTGAAAAACCTAAAGAGAAAACCATGGAGAAAGAAAAACAAAGAATATGAGAAGTCTAAACCCTTGAAGAACTGTCCAGAATGTTCATCTTCCTTGGATCCAGCTTCAAAATTATCAAAACCCTCAGAGCCAGTGATGTTTGTTGGATCCAACACTCCACCAAGGTTCTGTCTGCGGCCTGCATCTAACTCCTATGCTCCATTCCCTGATTTTGCAAGAAAAGTGATACAACCATTCTAGACCTCCCCCCTATGATTCATCCTGTCTATAAGCCAGATCTTCCAGGAGCCTAACTGAAGTAGACATGGACAAGATGTTGAGATTCCTTCGGACCCAGATCCAATTGGGGGCCCTCCTGGCTCTGAACCCCACAGAGGCAGATGTAATGGCTTCTTTCTCACAATCTTTTAGTTGCTCTTTCTCTGATCTGACTTCCAACCAGGTCATGTCTGCATCAGAGCCTAGGCTTAGTTCCTTGACTTCGATGAGTTGTCTGATTCAGTAGGCTCCGACTACTTTGGCCTTGTCTGAGTGCCGGAGCTGAATGGTCTGTGTCTACTTTGACAGAGAGGTTCTGAACTGAGAACTATAGTGCCATTTCTACCTCTTGGGGCTTTGGCATTAGATAGTTCTGCTCTGACATCAGCCTTGGACCCTAGCCGTACGGTTTCTCAGATTAAGCCTCCCTTGTTGATTTTAGCTCCTAGGGCTTGCTCCACAGACCCATATCGCTTTCAGCGGATTACTCTCTCTCCTTCCAGAGAGAAGACTGTCTCCTTGAGTTCAGATCTGTCCATCCCCCAAATGATCACCCAGGTCCAGACCGTACTCTTCTTGATCCATTGGGACAGCCAGTGTCCAAAAGTCTTTCTTGTTCCTATAGAAGAGACCACATCTTCTGAATCCTCCCCAGAGTGTCCCACAAAGGGTGTACAGAAGAAGCAGAAGTGCAAAAGGAGGCAACTGGATTCTCCTCAAGAATCTGTCAGCACTAATACTGACTTTGAAGGAGAAGGTTGCCCCAGATCCCCCATTAAGGATGATTTGTTCAGAGAAATCCGTAAACTGCTAAAACAGAGTGGGGATGGTTTCCCTAGGTGCTTTCTCCAGAAGAGACTGTCTTCAGTGAGGATTTTGGTTCTGGTCCAGATTCCTTGGGTAGTCCTGCTTGTGGATGAGATGATAGGGCTGATCTCTACACGGGCTTGAAAGGAGCTGGACACAGCTGAACACTTCCTCGAAAAAAAGACCAGTTCCTCCTTGTTCCTGAAGACCATCCCCATTGGAACAAGGGCCCAGCTATGGGTTTTCATGGTGGTGATGGTGGCAGCCACCAAGAAAGAACTAGGAAAATAAAATTCCTCTATCCATCCACTGAGCAGATAGACTTGTGCTTTGGTTAGATTTGGGAAGTGATTTTACTTTCTTGTTGAGGTCATTGAACTGTTTTGCACATGTTATATGTTTTCAGAAAGATTTGACCAACGAGCTTTCTAAATCTCTCCCAAGGACCTCGCCTGAGGATCAAAGAAAGTCCATTGATGTACAGCTAGCTACTGCCCAATCCTGATCTAATCTCTGTGCACCTTATATCCAGTGCCACAGAGGGTGCGTCTGCAGCAGCTGGCACAGGCATATCCATTAGGCTATCTTTTTGGATGAGACTATGCAACTTTGTGGAACATTTTAAGATGTCCTTTGTGAATACCCTATATGATGAATTAACATTCTTTGGTCCTAAATTGAAGGACACAATGTCTAGAAATGAAAAAGAAGGCAAATCCCTTTCTGCTGTAGGGTCAAATTTTCCACTCCTAAAAAGGACCTTCTGTAGGAATCAGAAAGGAGGTAAGATCGTTTGGTTTCACAAATCACAAGAGTTTTCATCTGTTGTGTGTGAACAGAGACCCCTGTTGCAGAGGGGAGAACTCTTACAATCTATGTCATCCTGGGGCAGAGGTGGTCCACAGAATCGAGGCTTCAGAAGCTCCTTCTGTGAGCAGCCTTTTCAGTGTTACTGAACAGTTGCCTAACCGCTGCACTCTGGGGGCAGTCGGATGCTTATCCTTGCATCCAACAACCTGGACCTCCATTGCTTAAGACAAATAGATGCAAAGGATAACCAGAGGCAACTTCATCCCTTTCTACATCCCAGCTTTTGCTCCCAAAAGACTTCTTGATGTTTTACCCACACAAAGAGAAGCAGCCATTTCAGAAATAAAGAAGCTTTTAAACAATCTAGTCATCCAAGAGGATCCAGAGTTTGCTCAAGATTCTTTATAGTGCCAAAGAAAAATGGGGACCTTAGACCAATTCTTGACCCAAGTAACTTGAACAGTTTTGTAAGGAAAACAAAGTTCTGGATGGTCACAGTTCAGTTTGTTCTCTATCTCCAGATCCGGATGTGCGTGATAGATCTTTAGGATTCATACTACCACATAAAGATGGGCACTAGTAAGTGTCGCACTTCTGGCTGTGAACCAGTCATTTTCACTTTAGAGCTCTGCCATTTGGTCTCACCACAGCCATCCTGGTGTTTACCAAATGTCTAGCAGTAGTAGCAGCTGGGTTCTTATCGCGTGATCGAAAATTGTAAATGGTAAACACTTATTGAGCAAACCCGATTGGTCAAAACGTTGCGCGCATAACACGGAAAATGCAGTAGGGAATATTTTCCCTTTACTTCAATGCAGTCCGATCTCGGATTAGGAATATTTAAGTAGCGGGGGTGTGGGGGGCGCAGGGGAGCTTGCCCCCCTGCCTACAGAGTTTAGGTAAGTATAGTTTTTTATTTTTTTATTATATTTTTGAAATTTCAAACATCGCTCATATGATGTCAACCATATGGTGTTCGATGTTTGAAACTTTCGAAAATATAATATAGACCCGTAGTAGCTCATCTCCAACTGCAAGACCTTCACCTGTCCAAGCCAGGGGATGACTTCCTCCACCTGTGTTCACACCTAAGCATCACAGTGAATCTAGCAGAATCCTAACTTTGCCCAACTCAGTCTTTAGAATTTATAGGTGTCCAGTTGAATACAAGCCTTCAGATTGTAAGTGTTCTACAAGCAAAGTCATATCCATTCACCATCAAGCTTTAACCATCTTGTCTTTTCAGAAGCCACCAGCAAGAATGATTCTCCATCTGTTAGGATCCATGGCAGCTTTGATCATCCTGGCCAGGTACTACATGCAAGTTCTACAGTGGACTTTTGCAGTCCAGTGGTCGATAAGACAGCAACCCATGTCTTTCCAAATATTTTTAGAGATTTTTGCAAAACAGATATCTGATGATGTTTGGAATCACCGCATTTCACAGGGACATCCTTTCAACCTTCCCTTCTCCAAACTGCTTTACTACTGTCATAGAATCAATCTTTCTATTCACCTATTGCCAACTTCCATCTAATACTTGGCATCATTCTATACACCATTTCTCCCTCCCACACTTCTCTGTACTTTGTCCAATCCTTTTGAGCCCTCACCTTGACAGTACCTCTAAGCACATCTTTGATAATGCTCTCATCTCCATACATCCCATCAATCTCCCCTTGGGTAATACAGATTAATTTTACTCTAATTCTATTATCACCACTGCTGGCAATGCCTCTAACCAATATGCTGCTGTTTTGTATATGCGTGCATTAATCCATATCTGTCACATGCTGATAATTATCTCTAAATAACCCATATTTACCATACCATAACTTACCTCAGATGTCCCACAAAATATCACCTTACCTCTATCGTCCTACCTTCTCTGACCTCTTCAGATATATTATATCAAAGTACTTCCAAACAAAAATTCATGTAAAACCTAAGCTAAAATGTAAATGGTTGTGCACTTGTAAACTTAATACATCCTCCCAAAAACTCAGAGGTGACATGCACCTTAACCCTGGCCTCACTAAACACCAACACAACTACAAATGCTTCTAGATCTACTTCTCCTTCTACCTATGAATCCAAACTCTTGTTTCTAAACATGAATGTTAGAAGTATATGTGGCAACATGCAAGACATTCATGAAACCCAGTTAAAGGATATATTAGGTAATGAAATCATCCCCTTAAATTTGATATACTCAGGATCGACAAGAAAAATGAACATGCTGGTGATGTTGGCATTATCTACAAAAACTGGTTAGAAGTAACTCCTCGCTCCTACAGCAATTCCAAAATTTAAGAATGCAGAAATTCCCGAGCTCACTCCTCAAAATCCGCAATAGAAAGTCTGATAGTATTTTAGCTATTTATATTCCACATGGAATACACATTTCACTACTGGATATCTCAACATATTGAAGACGAAATTGTTGTATTAGACAACCTCAACACAGACTGGCAGCTGATCATCAATGACACACCCTCAAAATTGATTATGTTGTACGGCTTTACACTAAGTCGCTTCCACCACTAGATTCCATAAACAAAAGTCTGACAGATTGAATCCTTACTAACAAACCAAGCACAATTCAAACATTTGGATGTCTGCCAGACACTATAAGTGATCATCTTCCCACCTATGCAGTCAGAACCACTGTACCCAATCTAAAAACACAAATTTAGTTGGATTAGATATTTGATTAGTTAACAAATGCAACCTCTATCAGTGTCCTGACCCAGTATAACTGGGGTATGTTAAAATCCATGTCAATTGATGTGCCTTCTCACACTTAAATGCAGCTTTTATAAATATTCTTAACAGCCTGGCCCCTGCATGAATAAAAACATTCACATCAAACACTGCACCATGGCTAACTTAAGAAAACTTTATGCTTCAGAGATGCAAAGTCTGGAATGACTGGCATAAAAGCAAAACAAAAAATACATTCCGTACACTTAGCCATCTTGGAAATCTTGCTAAGGGCTCCATTAATATGGATAAACAACCCTCTTATACCAACCTCCAATATAAACACCAAAAAAAATCCAATACTTTTTGTGTTCATCTCTAAACAATACATCCTGGGCAAACCACCATACCCTCTCCTTTTACTTCTAACACTGTTGACTTAATACTGTCTCAATTCAGCACCTACTTTATAAAGACAGTACTATCTCTGATTAGTAACAATAACAATTCACCCATCCATCCTGTCTTAACCAGTCATACTCCATTTGATGGAGCCATCTTGTTTGGCCTGGGTCTATGGTTAATCATGGAGCGTTCTTTCGTCGAACATCCGATCATTGAAATTAAAACATTGAACGTTCATTCATGGAACGTTTGCCCCATACGTTTACCGCTAACTAGCAAGGCGTGGTCTCGAGCTGGCAGCTAGGCTAAGTGTTTTTTCACTAACTTTTTCTGTCAGAAAACCGCACCTTCCCTGGGCATGAGACTGGGTCTTTGGCAGTTCCTTTCAGAGAAAATGTGAGACAGAGAAAGTAACTAGTTGGCCAACATTTCCCCGTCTCTAACACTGCAGTATTTAAAAGCCACTATATATACCAACTCCGAGGGCGCACTGTAAAGGGGAAAAGGGAGTGAACAGGATGAGAAGACATATCTGCTGTACGGATATGTTTTTCTACCCCTCAAAGGACTTTCTCTCAGAAACAGGAGGGAGAAAGATATGGTTCCATAAGACGCAAGGGTGCCAGGTTTGATAAGAGAATTTTCTCTTCCGCTTTAGCTTATAGAATTCTAATTACCCAGCACATATGTGGATGCGTATTCTGATTTGTGCAGATAGTTTGAGGGAATATACCTCAACACTTCATTAAGAGGATAGCTCCTTTCTGAATCCTTCTGATCTGAAGTAGTTTACTTCATTTGGTCTTCAACCTGTGACCACATTTTCAAGCTATGGCTCCAAGCTCCATGCTCCTCCCCTTACCCATAATGCTCCTGTCTCCCTTCAGATCTTGTTTGCCGCCTGAGAGGAAGCAGTGTGTTCTGAGCTCCATTGCAGTTTACAGGGCAAAAATTTAACTTTTGATATCTTTCTAGCTATCCCTTTCATTCCTAACTTTTTCTGTACCTTCACGGGGTTATTCGTAGTTGTTTTCTGGTAGGCTTTTCTATCTTTCTCCCCTCCTTTCTTTCTCGTGGTAGTGTGTGTGTGTATTGCTTGAACAGGCTAAGGCATGAGGGGACACCCCAAAGCCTGGGTTCTCAAGAGATGCACAGAGTGTGGACATAAGCTTTCCCTGGCGGATGGGCACACTCTGTGCGTGGTTTGTTTGGGGCTGGCTCACCTCCAGTTCCCCTGTCCTATTTGCACTGGGTTTAATCCCAGAATTCTTAAGGACAGGCAGGACAAACTTATTGTCAAGGGCCTATTGCCCTCCACTGCTGGGATGGATGTTCCACCTTCTCCTGTCAAGAAAGCAGCGGCTGCCCCGTCCATGGCCTCTGGGACTCACCTCCCACTAAGAGGCCTGGGGAAGGGGGATAAGGCCAAGAAGGACCAGCTTCACAAGCGCTCCCCTGACCGCTCGTCGGCCAGCCCCCAGTGAAGACTAAGCCTGTTTCCAGGCCTGTTTCACCTCAGCTCAGGTCCCCAAGGTTCTCCCCTGAGCCCGAGGTTCTTGTTAGCTGGTCGCCCCCTAGGCCCTCTTCCCACCAGATCTCCCGGCCCACTTCAGTGGCGTCATCCCGCTCTACCCGGAGCCTTTCAGAAGCAGAGATGGACAAGATGATGCGGAGATTTAACTGCACTCAAATCCAGATGGGGGTCTTGCCAGGGCCTTCTCCCACCAGAACGGGCGCCTTCCAACCAGTTTTCAAACCTATTAGTCCTTCGATCCGACCCATGGCTTCAGAGCCATTGGATCCAAGGACGGTCAGAATCAAGGGGTCGGCGCAGATGGTACTGTGTACCGCGACACCAGCAAGTGCCCTGAGTGTGTCGACTCTGACTAGATCAGATCGCTCTCAAAGTCATAGCCTTGGGGTTGGATCCGAGGAGATGTTCTCTGCTCTGAGCTTGCTGGAGAGAAGCATCCCCCTCAGCGTCTCTGCTCCTAGATGCTTGGCTCCGACTTCCCAGTCGGATCAGGGGGTAGCGACTTCCGCCAGTTCAGCCCAGTAGGTCCGTTCCCCCTCTGCATTCAATGTGGTGGAGAGGGTTCTCGCAGGGTCAAGGCCTCTGACTATTTCATCTTCAGAGTCCATCAAGACCCCCCCTGATCTTGAGTGCAGGTCCAACCATCTTGCCCTCTCAGGGACAGCCTGTAGCCGTAATGCCACAGGAAGTTCCGACCTTGGAACAACACGCATGAGAGCCCCCCCCCCCCCCGCAACCATACATGTAAAAGGAGGCACTTGGACTTTCCTCCAGAGTCTGTCACAGAAGACACGGACCTGGATGATGGGGAAGTTTCCCCAAGATCACCCCCTGAGGATGTCTCCTTTGGAGACATCATGGAAATTCTACACCAAAGAAGGGGTGGGGGGTTTGCCTAAAAACCGACCTCTGATGAGTCCGTGTTTCAGGAGGTATTCGGCTCTGGCCCGTCTACCTCTTGGGTGTCCCCCCCTGCCGATCCACTTCTGAATTTGATTACATTTAGGGCATGGAAGGTGCTGGACACCGTAGAACCAATACCCAAGCACCCAGACAAGGTCCTGAGCCCTCCCGCAGACAAATTACACTGGCGCAAGGGGTCCCGTGCCGATGCTATGCTGGTGGTAGTGGCCACTAAGAAGGAACTTGCCTAGGAGAGTTCCACGGTCCATCCGCCTGACCGAGAGTCAAGGACGTTGGATTGCTTTGGGAAGCGAGTCTATGCTTCACCAACCGTCTACGTGAAGGTGCTGAACTACATAGCATATGTTATTTGACTCCAGAAATATCTGGTCAAGGAAGTCACATAGTCACCCCAGGGTCTATATCGACAGAGGACAAGAAGATGTTCAATGCACTAATGGCCACCCTAAAATCTGTAGCCAACATGTCCATTCATTTGCTCTCCCATGCGACAGAGGGAGCCGCACGGGTGGCTGGGTCTGGCATTGCCATCCGGCATCACACCTGGCTCCGCTTATGTCAGTTCTTGGAGCCCTTCAAGGCGTCTTTCACCAATGCCCCGTTTGATGGTTCTTCCCTCTTTGGGAAGATGGTCAGAGAGACTTTAGTCCAGAGCGAGAAGGACAGGAAGACACTGTCTGCCATCGGGGTCCGCTTCTCACTGCCTCAAGGGTCCTTTTCCACAAACCAGCGAGGCCAGAAGAAGAAGAAGATGTGGTTCCGCAAGTCTCAAGCATTTTTCTGGGATACTCAGGACTCACCGTCCCCCAGAGGCAGAGGGGGATACGACAGATGCCACCCTAGAGGCAGAGGGGGGTTCTAGGAATTTTGGGTTCCGAGAACCTTTCTAGGACAAACCCGGACAGCAAACCTGAAGGGTTGCCTGGCTGTCCATGTCTGGAGGCAGTCAGGGGTCGTTTGTTGCTTCACCCACTAGCATGGGAGTCCATCACCATAGATCAGTGGGTGTTGCGAGTCATATCCAGAGGATATTTAGTTCCCTTCAAGGATCCACCCCCTTCCAACAAAATCCTCCCGGACATTCCACCCACACAGTGGGAGGAAGCAGTGGTACAGGTAGACTCACTACTGAAAAAACGAGTCATCCAACCAGTCCCCCCAGACCAGTCTGGATCCAGGTTTTATTCCAGGTTTTGATGCCAAAAAAGATGAGGGACCTCGGACCAATATTGGATCTGTCCCAGTTGAACCTGTCAGTAACCAAGACAAAATTCCAAACTGTCAAGATTCAATCTATTCTGCCTTATCTACAGGACAGAGACTGGATGTGCTCAACCGACCTCCAGGATGCGTACTATCACATCACAGGTGTTCCCGGAGATTCCTTTGCTTCCTTCTGGGAGCCAATCATTACCAATTTTAAGCCCTTCCTTTTGGTCTCACCACAGCCCCCCCCGGGTGTTTACCAAGGTAATGGCAGTGGTAGCGGCTCACCTGTGGCTTTAGGACATTCAGGTCTTTCCATATCTAGACGATTGGCTGCTTACCGCCCCCTCAGAGCATCTACTATGTTAGGCCAGGGACTCCTTCCTTCAGTTAGCCAACAATTTGGGCATCACGATCAACATGAACAAGTCTACTCTCCAACCGGTCCAAGTTCTAGATTTCATTGGGGCACGGCTGGACACAATACAATCACATGAGTTTCTCCCTTCAGATAGGTTACACAGCTTGAGGCTACACATCTTACACATCCTTCAGACCCAGTGTTAAGAGCTTTAGGTTCTATGGCAGCGACAATAAATCTTCTCCCCATGGCACACCATCATGTGAGGGTACTACAGTGGACTCCAGCAGTACAATGGCTCTGTTAGACCTTCCCGTATCCTTCCTAGTGAGAATTTCAGAAGTGTGCAGGGACTCCCTTTGGTGGTGGATTCAGTCCCCGGATCTACTCAAGGGCCGTCCCTTTCAACCTCCTTTACCCCAAACCACGGTGACCACGGACGCCTCCCTACTTGGGGGGGGCATTGCTCGGGAACGACAGTCCCAAGCATGTGCTCTCCTTCAGAGACCTATCTGTATATCAGTGTTCTAGAGATGAGAGTGGTTCTTGCATTCCAGGCCCTCCATGCCCATCTTCTTCTGGGAACGAATGCAATTCAGATGGACAACACGTCAGTGGTGTGGTATATCAACAAACAGGGGGGGGGCAGATCTTATCCCTTATGTCGAGAGGCCATTAGAGTGTGGGATTGGGTGATCTCCACTGGCCATTTTCTGGTGGCAATGGACATCCCGGGACGGTCCAACATTTTAGCGGACAAGCTCAGCAGATCTATCCTGATGCCTTACGAGTGGTCTCTGAACTCTTCAGTAGCAGAGCAGATCTTCCTAAAGTGGGGTCGTCCTTCCTGCGATCTCTTCGCGTCTCTTTCCAACATGAAATGCAGTGAGTTTTTCACTCTAAACCCCTCTCTGGGGGAAGTCCCCAGAGACTGGTCTGATTCATGCTTGGCCTCCCTGGCTTCTTTATGCTTATCTCCCTGTTCCCCTCATGTCAAAGTTTCAGCAGAAACCCAAAGGCTGGGGATCACTGTGATCCTCATAGCCCCATTCTGGCCATGTCAGGTTTGGTTTCCCTTACTCAGGTCTCACCATGGATCTTGGATCCAGTCCCGGATCTGCTCTCTCATCCCTCGGGGATTCCTCACCCAGATCTGGTCTGAAGCTCACTGCTTGGCTGTTCCAGTTCCCATGATTCTTGGGACACCTGGTCTAGCATCTTCCATTAAATCCATTCTGGTGGCGGCTCATAAATCGTCCACCAGGAAAGTTTACCATAGTAAATGGAAATGGTTTTCTATTTGGGACATTGAGAGGTCTTTGGACCCTTTCATTGCACCACTTTCAACGGTCTTAGATTTCCTAGCTAGCATTTTTCATCAGGGTGCTAGTTCCTTTACGGTGAAATTTCAGCTAGCTGCCATTTCTAATTTTCATGTTTGGGTAAACATGTCTTCTTCTAAATTTTGTAAAACCTTCCTCAAAGGTGCCTTTCTTCTCAGACCTCCAGTTAAGGACCCCATCCCTCCATGGGACCTTACTTTGTTGTAGCAGGCATTGGTTTCTCCTTCCTTTGAGCCTGCGGCATCTGTGAAATCTGTGAATCTGCAATTTTTGACCTGGAAAACTGCCTTCTTCATTGCCATCATGTCTGCTAGAAGGGTGTCGGAGCTTCAAGCTCTTTCTGTCAAAGTTCCTTACATGATCTTTCACAAAGATAGTGTCGCTGCGCACTAGCCTGTCCTTCCTTACCAAGGTAGCTTCAGAAGTCAATATAAATCGGATTATTAATTTACCAGTATTTTTTCCGAACTACAAGAACAAAGAAGAATGCAAATTACATTTACTGGACGTACATAGGCAGTTGAAGTTTTATCTGCACAGGACAAAACCTTTCCGCAAGTTTGATCAACTTTTTGTGTCCTATGCCAAGCCCTTCTTTGGTAAACCTGTCTCAAAAGTGACTATTGTTCGCTGGATTTCACAATGCATCATCCGGGCTTACTCGGTTAGAAGTTTCCCTTCCAGGAAAAGTGAAGGCACATTCGACCCAATCAAGGGCTATGTCAGCGGCCTTTTGGTTTAGTCTGTTTGGATGATATATGTTCAACTGCTACTTGGGCCTCATCTCATACGTTTATCTCTCATTATAAACTGGATTTTTGGTCTCTAGGAGTAGAGCATCCTTTGATTCTGCGGTGCTTCGGAATATCCTTCCATGATGGCCTCCCAAGAGTTAGGTTCATAGGTGGGTACTATGCTATTGGCCCTAGGGCCTATATAAGCCTAGCCAAAAAGGTACCCTGGCTATCGCCACCCAAGAAAATTATTTTCCTGTGCCCCTCTGAGCAGAGCCACAGAAGTGATCCCCGGGGTGAATTTCCTATCTCCCATCCAGTCATCAAGATTTTTCTTGAAGAGTGCTAATGAGGAGCTTTGTTTCATATAGATAGGTAGTTTGTTCAAGAATATAGGAAGTCTCTGGGACAGGAATTTATCCCTCCAACATGTTCTGTTTATTGTGGTGACAAGGTTTAGGTCCCTAGAGCGTGTAGCTTAGAGGGATTGGAATTTCTTTAAGTGGAGCATGTCCAACAACTCTGGGTTTGACATAGCTTTGTATGTTAGGCAGAGATTGCCTCTGATTAGGTGATATGCGATGGAGTAATGCTGGAGTTTTTTGAGACTGTCTGCTTAGAGCATCTGTTTGAGGCCAGTAATCCTCTTTGTGACCTATTTCTGCGGCCTTTCTAGTTGTAGATGTCTTGTGCAGTACATACCAAAAGGGGCGTTGTACTCTATAATGGGTCTAATGAGGGACAAGTAGAGGGGAACAATGACCTCTTTTTTTCCTGGATGAGAAACCTTTTGTGATGAGGTGTGCCATGTAGAAGGATTTCCTGACTACTCTGGTGATGTGATTATCATAGGAGAGACTACTGTCCACCTGTATCCCAAGGTCTCTTATCACACTTTCGGTGTTAAGTAGGCTACTGCCTGTGTGGTAGTTCATGGGTACAGAGTTTTTACCAAAAGGGATGACATTGCACTTTTTGGCATTGAGCTTGAGGCCATGGCTTTGACACCAGGCATCTGTCTCAGTGAGGCCCTTTTGTAGGATGTTCACATCATTAGGAGTTTCAATTATGGCTCCTAGTTTGCAGTCATCTGCGAACTTAGTTAGCCAAAGACCTTCTGTGTTAGCCTGTACTTCTAAGAAGTAGATACCAAACAGGAGAGGACCCACGACTGAATCCTGTGGTACACCACTTGTCACTGGTCTGAAGTCGGATTTAGAGTCTGCTACTTTCACAGTGTGGGTTCTGTCAGTGAGACAATTGGCAACCCATCTTGTAACATGGGGATTTATACCTAGTTTAGTGAGTTTATCTATATTTCCAGAGTGGGGGATGGTGTTGAAAGCCTTGTTGAGATCTAGATAGGCTGTGTGAACTACCTTACCCTCATCTATGGCTTTGGTGGCCGCTTCAAAGAAGTCTGTCAGGTTTAAGAGACATGATCTGCCTTTTACAAACCCGAACTGGGTGAGGTCCAGAGTTTGGAGATTGCCAATGTCATTGTTTATAAGTTCCATGATGATACGTTCCATAGCCTTGCAGACCAGGTTCGTCAGGCTAATGGGGCAGTAGTTTCCAGGGTCTGTGATGGCTCCCCCTTTGTGGAGTGTGATAACCATCGCTGTGCACCATTCAGTGGGCACAAAGCCTGAGATGAGGCTATGATTGAACATGGTACTCAGGTGGGGTGCCAGTTGATTCTGTAGTTCATGTAGAATGCAACCTGGGATGTTGTCCGGTCCCATGGACGCTGTGTTCTTGGCTTTGGAGAGTGTGGTTTTTACCTGTGCAGCCATGATTACAGGAATTTTGTATTCTTCCGGTATAGAGATGGGCCATTTAGGGGGTGAGGGGGGGGGTTAAGTTAGCACTGAACCTATCTGCCAGGATGTTGGCAGTATCAGTTGGTTCTGTATATTTAATGCCATTGTGCTGCAACTCCGAGCAGATCTGACTGTTGCCATTGAGAATCTTGACATAGCTATAGAATGCTTTGTTATTGTCTTTAGAATCAGTGGCAATTTTGTTTTCATAACTAGCTTTGGAGGATTTTATGAGGTAGCTGGGGACTCTGTCCCACAGGTTGAATACCAAATGAAGTAAACTACTTCAGATAAAGAAGTTATGTACTCACCATAACATTCCATCTTAGTAGTTCTACTTCATGTGTCTTCAACCGTTCCCCCCTTCCTTACCCTAACCTTATCCTTTGGGATTTGACACATCCTTTGTACTGGACAATTGTTGCTGGGATCTTTGGTTATGTCAGGGCTAATGTTCTTTTGTGATGTTGTTGAAGGATAAGGTGTTAGTAGTCGGGTATCTGTTACATGTTAGGCAGCAAACTCGATCTGACGGGAGAAGGTAGACAAGGGCATTATAGGAAAGGGGAGGAGCATGGAGCTTGGAGCCATAGCTGGAAAATGCGGCCGTGTCAGGTCCGATATGGATCTGAGGACCCCACAGGTTGAAGACAAATGAAGTAGAACTACTTGGATGGAACGTTATGGTGAGTACATCACTTCTTTTTTCTTATCTTTAAGTATCTCAACATGCTTTAAAGAGTATGTATGATTGTGCAGTGTGTTTCTAGAGCCACAAATGCTGCTGCAGTTTTGAGGGAGATATGCCTAAGTAAGCATTCAAAAGTTTGCTGATGAAGCAAAATTTGAAAAATTAAATTCTGTATTAAATACGGTGGTTTTGTTTTGCCCTTCTGCTACATAAGTCATCAAACAATTTGATAAAAGAGGGAAGTTAATTCAGGGAGTGTGTTAAGATTTTTCAAGGCACTCCCCTTTTTATTCATCTACCAAATCCTTTTATTTCTTTTAAAATGCAAAAATAAGTAGTCCCTACAAAGACAAATTGGGAGCAAAAAAGAGGTTGCAGGAGGGAAACAAGAAGAAGCGAGGATCTTTTCCAGAAAAGGGACAGTATAATACTTCAGAATGGCTATGCTGGGATCCTATCCCCCATTCCCTCCTCTCCTGCCTTTATCTCTATGAATTTGTCCCAGAAGCTCTTTACATTCCCCCCCGGCAACAGATGGTTACATACTCCTGGGTGTTAAAATTTTGTCCAATGTTGTCTTTTCCATCTGGATTCAACCTGTGGATTATCAGATCTGACTCTGATCAAAGACTGTTCATATTCCAAGACTTCAGTCTGCTGAGCTGCATCTTCTCTACCCATAATCCCCCGCTCATCTAAGATTACCTCAGATTTCGATTGCCACCTTTTCTGGACAGCAGCCTCGTCATTAGTTCTGTGGAGTGTAGTCTTTATTATGAAGTTTTGGAGTGTAGTCTGATCTTGCTCCCTTTTCCTCTGTCCTAGATTTTTGTATTTTTGATAGTTTGTTTGTATAGGTTTTTTTCTAATAGGTAACATAGGTTGTTAAGTCAGGTAGTGTAGGTTGTTGGTATAGGTTTTTTTTTCTAATAGGTAACATAGGTTAAGTTAGGTAGTGTAGGTTGTTTGATTTAAGTGTGTTCTTGTTAGTGGGCTTTCCCTGCCCAGTGTGGTTAGATTTTTTTTCTTTCTAGCATTTCTTTGTTTGCTGTGTCTTATGTGTTAGTTTTCCTTTTGTTTAGCTCTATGGAGAATGGTTGTAAGAAATGTGTGGCATGCAGTCACAAGCTTCCTGTTTAAAATGCTCATGATAGGTGTGTGTATTGTCTTGGGGCCGCTCACCCCGAGTTGTGTGCAGTATTTGCAAGGGCTTTGGCACGCAAACTCTTATGAGAGAAGGGCCAGGCTGGTTCTAAAAGGTCTGTTGCATGCTGGTGATGACTCTTCTTCCAGCAAGGGTGACAGAGGTTAGTGAGGATGTTCTTCGTGTTTCACTGTTGCAGTTATCACATTCAGGTTATCCCTGCCAGGGTAGCCCTCAGCCGGTCCGATGGCCGCTACCTGAGTTTTCATTTCTGATTTGATGTTGAAGTCTTCTAAAGCTAAGTACCCCATTGGGGATCCTTTTTTCTTGTACTAACTGATGTCAGAAAAAAGTAATAATTTCTCCCCTGTGGAAAGCAAATACCACACTGAGACGTCCACTCTTACTGTGTCGCTTGTCTAGGCCCAGACCCCTACATCCTCCGCTGCTGCTTCTGTGCTTTGTCTAATGCCAGAACTATCCATCTTTGGGCCCTTATTGTAGCCAGATATTTTCGTTTACAGTCCTCGAATTCCGATGTGGCTTCAGTAAGTCATCCGACAGCAGATCTTCCGAAAAAGCGTAAAGATAAAGACAGAAACAGCCCACTCAGGTCCAAATCTTCAGACGATGCTTCCGTTAAACTAGTCATCAATCCTCCGGCACTCAGTGAGGAGCTTTTGCAGCTCCTGATGCCCGCTTCAGTTGATTTGCAGGCCACTACCGAGATCCTTTCGGAGTCCGCTATGCCACAGAACTCTTCTTCGTCTAAGGATCCTGCGGTCGTCTCTACCTTGTATGGGTCTGGAACCACTGAGCATGCACCAGCTTTCAAGGAAATCCTTCACACCACTGAATCTAGACACAAACCGACGCCTTCTTTTGTGACTACCGTTCTTTCAAAAACAACAGAGTTCCTTAGGCCCAGGGTTCAAACCACACCCAAGAAACTGACTACCCTCTCTCAGGTTCCTGCTACCTTGCCTCAGTCTCAAATGCTTAAAATGGCAGAAGACCTTATCATGCTGATTAGAGGAAGCCAAGCCACCCCCTCAAAAAGGAAAAGAGGTCTGTCTCCAGTAGTTTTGTCTGAACAAGAGTCAGATGAATCTGATGCATCTGACTATGAAGACATGCAGCCCCTCTCCACTTATGAGGATTCTGACGCAGAGGAATCTATTTCTTCAGCCTCTCCTCCAGAGCATTTTTTCCTTTGGGAAATCCCTCCATACCTTAAGGAAGCATTTCCAATGGGAGAGTCAGGACTATCTCCAGTCTAAAAAGAGACTTAGGGAATTCCTACATCTTCCGCAACACAGACCCTTAGCCCCCCCCCCCCCCCCCCAGTCCTGGATGTAGTGGATGATGTTTTCCTTGAATCCAGCTTGACTCCAGATGCCCTCCCTCCCTCCTGCTTCCAGAAAACCAGATGGGTACTACAGAGTTCCTGACTCACACAAATATCTTTTTAAAAATCCTACAGCTGACTCTGAGATAATTTCTCAAGGGCCTAAAGGGATTAAAGCAAACACTGCTAAGAATCCCACCCCCTCAGACAGGGATTCCACAGCATTGGACAGATGGGGTGAAAAAGTATACACCTCAGCTACTCTTGCTATCAGGACACTAAGTTGTCAGATGTTATGTGATCCTATCTCGCCTACATTCTGTACTGATGGGCTCGGAGCCGATCCCTCGGCTCTGACTCGGCACGCTTATGCTATAGAGCGAGGCCTCTTATTGGCTGAGCTATCTTTATCCCAGGATGCACCACCACTAATCCCCCAGATCTCGTTTGCCGCTTACAAAGCTTAGACATGGTCTCAACTTGGCTGGGCTAAGTACTATTTATTTAGGCTTTTTCCTGTCAGAAATTTGCTTGATTTAAATCCAAAAGCTGTTTTAACAGCTATTGTTGTTATACGAGTGTGCATTGGTAGTTTTGGTAGAGGATTTCATGTTTTTTCCTGTAAGGGAAGGTTTCCCGTTTAACTTAGAGGGGCCTTCCCCTGTTGTTTCTACTACCTTGGTTTTTTGTGTGTGGGTCAAGTACCCGTTTAAGTTAGAGGGTCTTGACCCTCTCTATCTCTCTTCTTCTGTAAAAAATTGTTTCTTTTACTGTATTAAAAAAAATATATATATTTTATTTAAAATTCAAAATATTAAAGTAGGGATATTTTATTTGCTGTAACCCTTCTTTTTGGTTGTAGACAACTGTGTTTGACTTTTTGGCTATGTCTAAAGAACACAAACCCTCCGGGTTTAAGAAATGCACGAGGTGTGGTTTCAAAATGTCCATAACGGACGACCACTCCTCGTGCGTCTATTGCTTAGGCGCCAAGCACCTACAAGAATCGTGTAGCGTGTGTCACGCCTTTTCATCAAGAGTCCTCCAGGAGAGGAAGAACAAATTAATCCTGAAAGGGTTAATCAAGCCATCCTTCGAGGAGGCTTTATCTTCCTCTCCTTCTCCTTCTAAAAAGAAGAAAGCGTCGGCTCCGACCAGTCAGTCGGAACCGACTGCAAAAAAATCTAAGCAGACTTCTCCATCGGCTCCACGGGCTTCGGGGCCGAGGGCTGCCTCGATGCCTCCAGCCTCGACCCCTCTGGTTTCGGAGCCGAGGACTGGAGCATCGAGAGGCGGGTCACCCTCATCGGCTCCACTGATATTGGAGCCGATAAGGGTTACCGGCTCAGACTCTTCCCCTTTCGAGCCGAAGTCCTTATCGGCACCAAGGGAAATTACCTTGAGATCTCCCTCAGAGCCGATAGTGGTAGAGTCCATTCGGAGCCGGTCCCCGAGCCCTTCGGAGCCGATGGAGAAATCGGTTCGGGCCCGATCGGTATCCTCTAGATCATCCAAGATGTCTGATTCGGACATCGACAGGGTGCTCCTTAGACTCTTCCAGTCTCCGGTGTTCCAAAAGCTAGTTTCGGCTCCAGCCCATTCGGCTTCGGAGCCGATGGTCCACTCCCCTACTGTGGTTCCTCCTCCAACAGCTTCGGCACCGTTGGAGCCGGCACTGATGGAACCGGTGGAGGTTTTAGGGTCGGGCCCGACCCTTGCTCCAACTCTGGCTCTTGGGTCGGAGTTCAGTACACGGACTTCTTCCTTCGGCCCTGGGGGGGAGGCTTCGGGATTGATGCTTTCGGTCCCAAGTCTCCCTCTTGGTGCGTCGGCAGCGGGAGTGCCGTCCACTGTCGTGGCCACGGAGGTGAGACCCTCCCAGGATTCTGGTGGTCCTGCCTTCAGGGCTATGAGGAGTGCATTAGCCAAATCTTCCTTGGCTACCTCCACGGTTTCCCCAGCGCCTTCCCTGCATACGGAGACTGGGTCTTTGGCAGTCCCCCTGTCCTTAGACAGCGGAGCCCCGGGCCTCAGGTTACCCCGCTGGGGTTTCTCCCTCCTGGAGGTCCTTCTGAAGCCTCTTCGAAGAACCCCCAGGAAGAGATCGTGCAAGAGGAAGCACGTTGACTCCTGATGAGTCTCTTACATCAGACACTGATCTCGATGATGCAGAGGGTCCCCTAAGTCATCCTCGGATGATGTCTCCTTTGCAGACATCCTGGAAGCCCTAAAACAACGAGGCGGCTGGCAGTCCAAACCTCCCTCTGCTGATGAGTCAGTGTTCCTGAAGGCCTTGGGCTCAGCCCTCCGCCTCCTGGGTGTCTCCGCCTTCGATGAGCTCTTGGATTTGATCTGTCGAAGGGTGGGAACACCAGACTCTGTGGAACCGGTGACTGCTCGTCCGAATAAGTTCCTCTCGGCACCCCCTGAAAAAGAGTTTCTAACTAAAGGTGTGGCTGTAGATGCTTTGGTGGTGGCATCTGCTACCCAGCACGATGTAGCAGAGGCTTCGACGTCCGTCCATCCTCCTAATAAGGAGTCTAGGAGCATGGATCGGCGGCAGCGCACCCTCAGTTCAGCGGCCTTTACATTGAGGTCCTTGAACTACCTTATGCACTTTACCAGATTTCAGAGGGATCTGATTAAAGAGTTATCCGATACCCTCTTGGGTAACCTGCCTGAGGAGCTGGCCCAGACGGTTGGCTCTCAGCTGGCTACAATGTCGTCCATCTCGAACTTGTCCATGAGGCTCATTTCTTATGCGGCCGAAGGGGCGAGTAGAGCGGCGGGTACAGGCATTGCTCTACAGAGACAAGCCTGGCTCCGCCTGTGTCATTTCGCGGAGGCCTTCAATTCTTCCTTTGCCGACGCCCCCTTTGATGGGTCCTCCCTGTTTGGACCCAAGGTAAAGGACACACTAACCCGCTGTGAACAGGAGGGTAAGACTCTGACTGCCGTAGGGGCACGATTTTCCACTCCCTTTCGGCCTTATCCCAAGGCTAAAAGAGGAGGGAAGATGTGGTTCCATAGATCTCAGAAGCCTTACCCCTCTCAGCAGGAGGATTCCCCTTCCAGAGGCAGAGGAGGGGGAAATTCTTCCGGAAGACGCCATCCCAGAGGTGGCAGTGGCCCTCGCAACACTGGAGACCGCGAGTCCTTTCGTGGCTCTTCAGCCTTTCATAGTCCCTGAGGGATTGCCTGGCTGTGCTGCTCCGGAGCCAGTCGGGGGTCGTTTCTCGAAGCACCTAAAAGCCTGGGATGGTATCACTCAGGACCGATGGGTGCTTCGAATTATCGCCGGAGGTTACTCCATCCCATTCACTCATCCCCCCTTTCAGTCCAAAAAAATCCCGGACCCGTCACCCAGTCAACGGGATACTGCAGCCTCAGAAGTTTTAAAGCTGCTGCAAAAAGGAGTCATCCAACCGGTCCCCGCAGACCAGATCGGATTAGGGGCTTACTCAAGATTCTTTTTGGTGCCAAAAAAGACTGGGGACTTGAGGCCCATTTTGGACCTCAGCATCCTAAACCGTTCAGTCAGAAAGTCCAAGTTCCGAATGGTCACCCTACAAACCATTCTCCCATTGCTGGAGAAGGGTGTTTGGATGTGCTCCATAGATCTCAAGGACGCTTATTACCACATCATGGTACATCAAGCGTCCAGGAGACATCTGCGCTTCAGCCTAGGAGGCAGTCATTTTCAGTTCCGCATGCTGCCCTTTGGTCTCACCACAGCCCCCAGGGTGTTCACCAAGTGCTTGGCAGTAGTGACTGCTCACCTGAGAAGTCTAGGATTCCAGGTGTTTCCGTATTTAGACGACTGGCTCCTAACTGCCACCTCCAAGCATCTACTACTGCGGAGCCTACAAGCCAATGTATCACTTGGCAACTCCCTTGGAATCACCTTCAACTGGCCAAAGTCTGTGTTGCTGCCATCTCAACGAATAAGATTCATAGGGGTAGAGATAGACTCAAACCAAATGCGGGTCTATCTACCTACAGACAGAATTCAAACCATACAGACTCAAGTTCGAGCCTTACTTCCCAGGTCCAAAGCCCCAGCCAGAATGGTCCTGCAGCTATTGGGATCCATGTCCGCCACGGTTCTTCTAGTCCCCTTGGCAAGGTTGCACATGAGAATTCTCCAGTGGCTTCTTTCAGCTCAGTGGTCCTTTCAGGAACTCCCTCTCAGTCACCTCATATGGATCACGGAAACATGCAAACGGGACCTTTGCTGGTGGCTAGTGCCCTCCAATTTGGATCAGGGACGACCCTTTGTTCCACCTCCTCCTGCGGCCACTTTGACCACGGACGCCTCCCAGATGGGGTGGGGGGGGGGCATTCCCTGGGCAGGTCAGTCCAAGGCAAATGGCACCCAGAAGAGACCCTACTTCATATCAACATCCTAGAAATGAGAGCGGTGCTTCTGTCCCTCCAAGCTCTTCACGATTACCTCCCTCAGGGCGTAATTGCCATTCACTCAGACAACATGTCAGTTGTCTGGTACCTTAACAAACAGGGAGGGACCAGATCCTATCCTCTTTGCAGAGAAGCCATGAGAGTTTGGGAATGGGCAGTCTTGACCAAATGCTTCCTAGTGGCTACTCACATACCGGGCAAGTCCAATGTGATAGCCGACAGATTGAGCAGAACCATCCTCTCTCCTCACGAATGGTTACTGTATATGACAGTTGCAAGTCAGATTTTCAGCAAATGGGGAGTTCCGTGTTGCGACCTCTTCGCGACTTCTCTGAATGCAAAGTGCAAAGAATTCTTCTCCCTAACCCCGGCTCTGGGGAAGAGCCCCATGGACGCACTAGTCCATCCTTGGCCCACCGGCTTGCTTTATGCCTTCCCTCCAGTTCCTCTCCTTCCCAAGGTGATTCAAAAGGCATCTCTCTTGGGGAGCAAAATGATCTTAATTGCTCCTTACTGGCCTCGTCAAGTGTGGTTCCCCTATCTTCGGAAACATGCTCTGGAAGGTCCATGGTTCCTGGATCAGATCCCAGACCTACTGGTTCATCAGTCGGGACTATTCCACCAGTCCCTACACACCCTAAAATTGACGGCTTGGCTCCTCCTCTTCCGACGATAGTCAGGAGTCATACATTGGATCCAGATGTTGTGCACATATTATCTTCGGCCCATAAGTCTGCTACAAAGAAACTGTATTGTAGCAAATGGAAAAGATTTGCTATTTGGGCTCAACTCCGGGGCCTGGACCCCATTTCTGTTCCCGTGGCAGAAGTACTAAAATTTTTGACTTCTCTTTTCAATCAGGGCTCTTCAGTTTCTACCATCAAGGTACAATTGGCAGCAATTTCTAATTTTCACGAATCCATAGACCCACCTTTAATGAGCAACAGATTGTGTAAGACCTTCTTGAAAGGTGCTGCTCTATTAAGACCTCCGATTTCTCATCCTGCACCTCCATGGGATCTCGATATAGTGTTACGCGCCTTGACTTTTTTTCCCTTTGAACCGGCAGCTACATGTGATCTAAAGTTTCTATCATGGAAGACAGCCTTTCTGGTGGCAATTACTTCTGCCAGAAGAGTTTCAGAGATTCAGGCTTTGTCAGTAAAACCCCCGTGCTTGGTTTTTCACAAAGACAGAGTATCCCTCAGGCCAAATCCTTCCTTTGTCCCTAAAGTTTGTTCTAGTTTCTGCTTACAACAATCGTTAGAGCTTCCAGTTTTTTTCCCAAAATACTCTAACAAAGCGGAGTTCATATTCCACACACTAGATGTCCACAGACAGTTACGTTTTTATTTAGACAGGACCAAACAAACAAGGAAAACAGATCAGTTGTTTGTATCCTTTGCAGACAATAAATTGGGCAAAGCTGTCACAAAGGTCACTATTGCCAAATGGATCAGGGACTGTATTACTCAAGCTTATTTTATTCTAGCAAAGAGGTTACCACCTCTGTCAAAGGTCATTCTACAAGGGCTATGGCTACTTGATAGCATTTCATTCTAAGCTTGCCATTAGTGACATTTGTGCTGCGGCTACATGGTCTTCCCCGCACACTTTTATTTCCCACTACAAATTGGATGTGGCATCTAGAGGACGAGCTTCATTTGGTTCCACAGTGCTCAGGAGTGTTTTCCAATGAGCCACCCGGGATTTAGGTGCTAGGGACGCTGTCCCATCAGTACAGAATGTAGGCGAGATAGGATCACATAGCATCTTTTAGTTATGTACTCACCATAACTTTAGATGTTTGGGATCCATCTCGCCTACATTCCTAATAACCCACCCTCCTTCCCCCTTCCTTGGAGATCAGAGGATATCAGAAGGTCCGAATCCTGTTTCATCTTGAAACATCTAACAATGTTATATAAACAAGTTGTGCATGTGGACATGAATGCGGACAAACAAGATCTGGGGGATTAGTGGTGGTGCATCCTGGAATAAAGATAGCTCAGCCAATAAGAGGCCTCGCTCTATAGCATAAGCGTGCCGAGTCTCCGAGCCCATCAGTACAGAATGTAGGCGAGATGGATCCCAAACATCTAAAGTTATGGTGAGTACATAACTAAAAGTTTCATATGCTTAAATATCAGCAACATACCCTGGAACTCCTTAAACAAAATGTGTCCTCCTTTCCTGCATGGGCAGAATCTAAAGATTTACAGGGCTTAATGCATTCTGCAAGTCAAGTAACTAAACCCACTTTACACTGTGGTTTTGATTCCCTAGAAGCTTCTTGCAAGGTAACAGTCACTGGATCTGTCATTAGAAGACACGCGTGGCTTATGGAACCCCTACCAGACCATGTCAAATCTAAATTGTTGGATGCACCCTAGCACAAAGATAACTTAGTTGGCACTAAGGCAGAAGAGATCTTAAAGATCTAGAAGAAAAAGCAAAATCTTTGCAAACAGTTAAATATTTCTTACAGTTCCAGCCCCCCATAGGTTCAGCAGGCATTTTCCCTCCAAGCACTGGACCTTTCCTGCTCTGAGTAAACAGGCCCAGCCTAGGCCCCATGTATACAGACCCCCCCCCCCCCAGGGAGCAGCCCCAGGGAATGCAGAGATCTAAGCAGTGGACTACCTCCACTTCAAAACAAGGGAGTTCTAAGCCACCCCCTTATGGTAAGAACTCACAATGACTCACCTCCTCCCTACTTCCACTCTGCCCACCTTCACATACCCCTAGGAGGAAAACTCTCCTTTCACTCAAGCACCTGGGCCACCATTACCAAGGACCAATGGGTTCTGAACATTGTGCCTCAGGGGATACAAATTCTCCTTCCACACACTTCCAACCCCAAAAGGGTTCCCAGATCTACCACCAAATCAGTGGGCAGAGGCTCAAAAGCAAATCCATTCCCTGCTCTCTCAGGGCAGTAGAGCACGTTTCTGCAGAACAGATAGGCCAAGGCTTCTACTGCAGACTTTTTCTGGTGCACAGAAAAGAGGGCACCTGGCACCTCAGCCTCAATCTAGGCATTCTAAACACCTTTCTGGTTATTCCAAAATTCAAAATGCTCACCCTCCAGCAGCTGCTACCCATGCTGTCCAAGGACGCTTGGCTAGCCACCCTGGACCTAAAAGAGGCCTACCTCCACATTCCCATCAGGGAATCATGCAGAAAATATCTCCTTTTCAGGGCAGGATCTCAACACTTTCAGTTCTCTGCACTTTCCTTTGGCTTATCTACTGCTCCCAGAGTTTTCACAAAATGCCTGGCTCCGGCCATTGCCTTTTGCAGGCAAAGAAATATTCAAATGTACCCCTACTTAGATGTCTGCCTTATTCAGGCAAACAGCCAGGAAAAGCTGCTCAAACACCTGGCCTTTGTAAAGAGCCCATTAACCTCCCTAGGGTACACAATCAACAAAAATAAATCCAAACAGGTGCCCACCCAAAGGATAATCTTCCTATGCGCAAGCCTGGGCACAGCATCCCAGATGGCATACCTTACACCAGAGAAACAAATTTTCTTGTCAGCTTACTTTTCTCAACTGGCCACCAGGCCCCAGCTCTCTGAAAAGAAAATACTGCAAGCCCTGGGGCTCATGGCGTCTTGCGTACTCCTCATTCCATATGCCAGACTGCATATGAGGAAACTTCAATGGTACCTAAAGAGCCTTTGGTGTCAACACACTCAAGACCTGGAAACTCTTCTACCCATTATTCCTTGCCTGAGGAAGGTATTTCTTTGGCGGTAAAAGCCTGCTCCCACAACAAGGGACTGCCTTTCTCCCCACTCCAGGCTGCCCAGACCCTCACCACAGACACATCAGACTACGCTTGGAGTGCACACCTGAATGGCAGGTGCATAAAGGGCCGATGGAGCCCACAGCAAATCCCCCTGCACATCAGTCAAAAAGAGATGGCTGTGCAGCAGGCTTTGATAGCTTTCAAACCCCTTCTCTCTCCAGGGATTCTCCTAATCAAAACAGACCTCACCACTGTTATGTGGTACATCAACAAGCAGAGAGCAACTCGCTCATACCCTGTATAAAGGCTGGCCATGACCCTTTGGCTCACAGCCTTTTCCATGCAACTACACCTATTAGCACAATACCTTCTAGGCTCTCTCAACTCCCTGGCAGACCATTTAAGCAGAAAGCTTTTGAACCCACACGAGTGGCAGCTCAACGGAAGTACCTTCCTCCTAATATCTCAGAAATGGGGCACCCCGAAGGTCAACCTCTTTGCCTCCCATACCAACCATCAGCTCAGCAAATTCTGCACCAGGGAGCATCACTGCTTGGCTTGGAAAGTGGATGCCCTGCCATTCCCTTGGGTCACCCTCTCGGTCTATGCCTTTCCTCCCCTACCTCTCATCCCCAGGGTACTGCTCAAAATAAGAAAGGAAAAACCAAGGATCATTTTCATAGCTCCAGACTGGCCCTGACAGCATTGGTACCCCCTTGCTGTGCATCCTGTCCCTGCTGCCTCCATGGCATCTTCCTCACATTCCAAACCTTCTAACCCAGAGGCAAGGGGAATTCATGCACCCACAACTGCAGTCACTCAATTTGGCAGCTTGGCTTATTCCATAATCCCAGACCAATCTACCATCCTCAGTAAACAGTTTCTGGATGTTATCTGAGAGGCCAGATGCCCTAGCATCAAAAAGTCTTATGCAGATAAATGAAAAAGGATCCAAGCTAAGGGGGCCAATACGGCCCAGCCCTCCATCCCTCTCATCCTGGATTACTTAGCTGACAAACTACACAGCGGTCTCTCTTTCTCCTCTATAAAAATTCATGCATCTGCTATTTCTGCTCATTTTCCCACTGAGCAGCCTCTTTTCTCACACCCTTTGATTAAACAGTTCCTCACAGGGGCTAACAACTTGAGACCCCCCAGAAGGGCTCCTACACCAGCTTGGGATCTTAACTTTTGTCTTGGAAAAGCTCACCCTGCCTTCTGTCGAACCAGCTTCTTCTGCAGAGCTAAAATTTCTCTCCTGAAGACAGCCTTCCTTCTGGCCATCACTTCAGCCAAAAGCGTCTCTGAGCTGCAAGCACTTATGGCTGTGGAACCCTTCATCATCTTCCATGCAGGCAGGGTATCCCTCAGAATTAACCTATCCTTCATGCCCAAGGTGGTGTCCAGTGTGGCTCTCAACCAATTCATCCATCTGTCCACCTTCTTTCCTAATCCCCAAAACAAAGGGGAAAGGATTCTGCACTCTCTAGATGTGCACAGACAGCTCAGTTACTATCTGGACAGAGCTAAACCCTTCAGAAAGTCTGATCAATTGCTGGTTAGCTTTGCTACAGGTGCAGAAGTCAAAGCCATCTCCAAGCAAATCATTTCCAAATGGATAGCACACTGCATCAATTTCTGCTACAAATAGCATGGTGAGCCTCCCCCCAAGGGGGTCAGGGCACACTCCACCAAAGCAGCCTCCACCTTTGCAGCTTTACTCAGAGGAGTCCTCACCAGGGACATCCTGGAGGCTGCCACCCGGACATCTGTTCACACTTTTACCAAGCATTACCACCTGCCTCTCTTCTCCTAATCCAGGGCAGGATTTGCCTTTGCAGTCTTGCAGGGCATTCTAGCCAGCCCCCTAGCTTCCTTGACTGCCTCCACCCATTTCATCAGCTTTGGGAATCTACCCAAATGTGATGACTGCAACAGTGAAACACGAAGAACATAATACAGTTGTGTACACGTACCATATAGGTAGATGTATGAGTGTATAGTTGCAGTCCTGGTTTCCCCTCCCTCCATCCCCCTTTTTTTTTTTTTTGTTACCCTTCTTCCTTGTTGCTCTCCTTTCCTTACAAGGGACATATTGGTATTTATTTTCCACTGATTGGGTATGTTCTTCGTGTTTCACTGTTGCCGTCATCACACTTGGGTTATCTGCCTGCAGGTAGCCCTCAGTCGGCCTGAATACCAGAGTCTTGGGATTTCTGCATCGGCTGCTGTCACCTCTTCCATGATGTCAGGTTGTCAGGGGTATAAAACATGCAGCCGAGGCCATTACATCAGTCTTTCTTGCCACAAAGGAGCCCGAAGCAGAAGCAGTTCACAAGTGCCGGTTGGCCGCTACCTGAAATTTTCGTTTTTTGAGTTTCAAACCTGAAGTCTTCTAAAGCTAAGTACCCTGTTGGGGATCCTCTTTTCTTGCTCTGACCGATGTCAGAAAAAGTTAATAATTATCTTGCCTGTGAAAACAAATACCTCACAGAGATTTTCATTCTTACTGCGCCACCTGTTTAGGCCCAGACCACGATGTCCTTCGCTGTTGGTTTTGTGCCTTGTTTAACGCCCAAACTATCTGTCGGGCTATCTTTGTCACTAAATTCTTTTGCTGCTGTTCTCTGTATTCTGAAATGGCTTCAATAACCATCTGACTACCGATCTTCTGAAAAAACATAAAGATAAAGGCAGAGACAGACCGCATAGGTCCAAAACTGCCAATGACACTTCCGTTAAACTAGTCGCCAGTCCGCCGGTACTCAGTGTGGCGCCTTTTTAGCCCCTGATGCCCGCTTCTACAGATTTGCAGGCCTCTGCTGAAACCCATTCGGAGTCCAGTATGCCGCGAGATGCTTCGAATGTTCATCGTGTTTCACTGTCATCACTGTAGGGTTCTTCCTGCCGGCAGGCAGTCCTCGGTGGGCCAGAATCCCAAAGTCTGGGTCCAGCGTCAGCTGTTCAGTCATGCTCCCTGACGTCAGAGCACTAGGTGTACAAAGCTGCCAGCCGCCGCCATGTTCTCCAGTCTTTCTTGCCGTGCGGTGAAAGCAGTTCGCAAGTGCCGGTCAGCTGACTCCTGATATTTTTTCGTGCTTCAGTCCGAACACTGACTTCTCAAAGCTAAGTACCCCGTTGGGGAAACTTTTTTCTTGCTCCAGTCCGATGTCAGAAAAAGTTAATTATTGCATTTCTTGTGGGAAGCAAATACCTCATAAGAATTTTCATTCTTACTGTATTCCTTGTTTAGGCCCTGACCACGACGTAGCTAGTTGTCGGTTTTGTGCTAGATTTAACCAATGTACGATTAACCAAAGGTACGATTTTGCTTTTCACTACTTTGGTAGGCGATTTAATTGTAAAATGTCGGACACGCTTCCGACTACCGGAGTTCACAAACAACGCAAGGATAAGGACAGGCCTCCGAGGTCCAAATCAGACGACATTTTACTAGCAGAGCCAGCTACAGGTTCGGCCGTCGTCAGTGAGGAGCTTTCGCAGCCCCTGTCGTCGGCCATTTCAGAACCGATTGGCGAAACAGACTGCCACGAGGAGCCAGCTAGGCCTTTGAGCACTCCAGCTGCAGGACCTTCGGACAGTGCTCCCTTGGATGGGTCCGGAGCCGCTGTGCAGGTACCGGCTTCCGAGGGGGTTTTCAGGCCTACACAGCTTCTGATAAAGGCAAAGCCAAAGACAAAGGCAAAGACTCCTTCTAAATCTAAGACACCAGCCCAGGCCTCTTCTGATCCGGAACCCAAATCTCAGAAACAGCTACTTAAAATGGCGGAGGACTTACTAACCATGATTAGGGGTTCACATTCCCCTCCAGACAAAAGGCCAAGGCAAGAATTGGATTATGAATCTTCTGATCAGGCATCTATTTCTTCAGCGTCTTCCTCTGAACAGGAATATACTTTCCCTTCTTATGAGGATTCTGATGCTGAGGAATCCATTCCTTCAGCTTCTCCCCCTGAGGATTTTTATTTTGGGGAAACTTTGCATGACAATGAGGGAACATTTTCACTGGGAAAGACAGGAGTACTTGGAATCTAAGAGAAGGCTTAGGGATTTCCTTCTTCTTCCCTAACATAGACCCCTGGCTATTCTGCCTATTTTGGATATTGTGGATGATGCCTTTTCTGAGGCTAATTTAACTCCTGACTCCTTTCCTCCAGCCTCTGTTAAGCCCGATAGATATTACAGGGTCCCTGATTCCCACCAGTTCCTTTACAAAAATCCTACTGCTGATCCAGAAACCATTTCTCAGGGTCCTAAGGGGGTTAAGGCTGCTTCTGCTAAAAACCCTATTCCGACAGATAAGGATTCTAGAGCTTTGGACAGATGGGGCAAAAAAGTGTACACTTCTGCTACTTTATCTATTAGAGCTTTAAATTGTCAATTTCATATGCTAAAATATCAGCAATTTCTACTGTCTGTTATGAAACAAAAGCTAGGTACCATTTCTGCATGTGCAGATAATAAGGAATTACACAATTTGATGCATGCCACTGAACAAGTGGGGAAGCATGGTTTACACTGTGGTTTTGATGCCTTGTAGGCCTCTTGCAGGGTGGCTGCCTCTGGCACAGTCATTAGAAGGCATGCTTGGTTAAAGGAACAAAACTTACCTGATCAAGTGAAACCAAAGTTACTGGATGCTCCTGTTCAGCATAATGTTTTGTTTGGACCTAAGGCTGAAGAGGTGATAAAGAAAATGGAGGATAAGGCAAAATCCATGCAAACGGTTAAGGATTTCTTACAAGTTCAGCCCCCAGGATTTAGCAGAAATTGGCCAACAAAAAATTGGTCCTTTCCCAGCTCGGACAGGCCTCAAGAGGGGTAGATATAGGCGCTCCAGAGGGAGGGCCCCAAGCACAGACTTCTTACAGACCTAGACAGTGGAGTGCTTCCACCCCAGGGGTGGAGAGGACAGACCTCAATTTTACAGAAAACAGGCTCAATGACTCCCCCTGCATGGCTCCAGGAACTTCTCTCCTGGAAGCCCCTCTAGGAGCAAAACTCTGTCTTCTTCAACAAAATTGGACTTACATAACCCAAGACAAGTGGGTTTTGGATGTAGTTTCAAGGGGTTACAAATTCCACTTTCATACCTTGCCAAGACCAAACGGATGGCCAGACCTACCAAAACACCAATGGTTAGAGGCATTAAACCAGGTGGGATCCCTCATGGCATTGAGGGCCATAGAACTGGTTCCACAATCAGAGACTGGGCAAGGCTTTTACTCAAGGCTTTTTCTTGTTCCCAGAAAGCAAAATTCATGGAGACCCATCCTGGATCTGTCAGTCTTAAACACTTTCCTGGAGATACCAAAGTTCAAGATGCTTACTCTGCAGCAGCTCCTGCTAATGTTGAGCAAAAATGCATGGATGGTGACATTGGATTTAAAGGAGGCTTACCTACACATCCCTATCAGACAGGAGAGCAGAAAATACCTCAGGTTCAAGGCCGGCTCAAAACATTACCAATTCTCTGCGCTGCCCTTTGGCTTGTCTACTGCACCCAGGGTCTTCACCAAGTGCCTGGCACCAGTAGTAGCTTATTGCAGACTCAAGGGAATTCAAATTTACCCTTATCTGGACGACTGTCTTATTCAAGCAGACAGCAAGGATGTCTTACTCCAGCATCTGGAATTTGTTCAAAATCTTCTCAAGTACCTGGGATTCACTGTGAACATAAAAAAGTCATATTTGACACCCACGCAACAGATAACTTGTCTGGGTGCTCTTCTAAACACAACAAGCCAGATGGCATTCCTGACATCCGAAAAACAACTACAGCTGGCTACAACTTTCAAAACCTTGGCGTCAATAACTCAGCTAACTGCAAGGAGATTCCTGCAGGCTTTGGGTTACATGGCCTCCTGCATCCTTCTCATACCAAATTCAAGACTACATATGAGAAAAATACAATGGTACCTAAAAAGTGTATGGTCCCAGCATTGCTACAGTCTAGACACACAGATTGCTGTCTTGCCTTGCCTACAAAAGGAATTCCATTGGTGGACCATGGCATGCCTTCACAACAAAGGGAAAGCCTTCAGTCTACCTCCAGCCAGCCAAGTGTTAACCACGGACGCGTCGGATTACGCATGGGGAGCCCACTTGCAGGGAAAAGGTCTGCAAGGTTTTTGGACAGAGGATCAGAAGCTCCTACACATCAATTTAAAAGAGATGTTAGCTGTACAAAATGCCCTCTTGGCTTTCAGGGATCTTCTACAACCAGGACAACTACTGATACAGACAGACAACACCACAGTTATGTGGTACATAAACAAGCAAGGGGGTTCACACTCCTACCCCCTTTGCACACTAGCCATAATTCTATGGAACACAGCTCTTGCTTGCAAAGTGAATCTATTCTGGCAGACAGCCTGAGCAGGAACCTGTCAGACCCACAAGAGTGGATGCTAGACACCCAAATATTCAAGATGATTACAGAGGCCTGGGGCTGCCCGGACATAGATCTATTTGCATCACC
The DNA here is from genome assembly GCF_019279795.1 of Protopterus annectens. NCBI lineage: Eukaryota > Metazoa > Chordata > Ceratodontiformes > Protopteridae > Protopterus > Protopterus annectens. The sequence goes on along the minus strand of NC_056727.1, from coordinate 212,553,250 downwards.
TCTCAACCACCATTTACAGATTTTTTGCACAAGGACATTTCACAAACTAGCATGGAAAGTGGATGCACTATCATTCAGTTGGAGAAACCTCTCAGGGTATGCCTTTCCGCCACTACCTCTTCTTCCACGGGTGTTATTAAAGATCAAGCAGGACAAGTCCAAGATGATGATTTTACTGGCCCCAAATTGGCCTTGTCAATTCTGGTACTCAACACTGATGAATCTATCTCAGGAACCACCTTGGATTTTACCTCAGATTCCAAATCTTTTGTCCCAACACCAGGGCCAGGTTCTGCACTCTCATGTCAAAACTCTCAGCCTGGCGAATTCAGGGTCTATGATTAATCCTTTCTTTCCCAAACAGGTCATGGATGTCATCTTAGAAGCCAGACGGCCTTGCACTAGAAAATCTTATGCAGGTAAATGGAAGAGATTTTGCACCTGGATGCATGCTCAGGATTCGGATCCCCTCATTCCTAATATCCCACTGATTTTACTTTACCTGACAGACATGCTTCATAAGGGTTTATCCTTCTCCTCCATAAAAATACATGCCTCAGCTATCTCTGTACATTACAATACAGATCCACCAATCTTTTCACATCCACTTCTGAAACAATATCTCAGAAGGGCAAAGAATTTAAGGCCCCCTAGGACACCACCCATACCTGCCTGGGACCTCAACTATGTTCTGGAACAACTCATTCTGCCTCCTTTTGAGCCTGCTGCCACATCTGATATTAAGTATTTATCATGGAAGACAGCTATCCTGCTGGCTTTGACTTCAGCCAGGAGAGTCTCGGAGTTACAAGCACTCATGGCTGTGGAGCCTTATATTAATTTTCACCAAGATAGGGTGTCTTTAAGGACTAATCCTACTTTCATGCCTAAAGTGGTTTTCAAAGTGGTTTTAAATCAAACTATTCACCTGCCAACATTTTTCACTAATCCACAAAATAAGGGGGAAAGGATCTTGCATTCCTTGGATGCACACAGACAACTTTGTTTGTACCTGGACAGAACCAAGGATATCAGGAAAACAGAGCAACTGTTTGTTTCTTTTGCAACAAATTCTCAAGGCAAAGCTATTTCAAAACAGACCATTTCTAAATGGATTGCTCATGGAATCAGATTTTGTTACTCTCATCATGGAAAGCAAATCCCAGGAAAGATTAGGACTCACTCTACCAGAGGTGCTGCTACTTCAGCTACCTTTCTCAGGGGAGTACCTACCAAAGATATTTTGGAAGCTGCAACTTGGAGTTCAGTGCATACTTTCTCTAAGCACTATAATTTCCCTCTTTAATAAGTCTAGGGCAGGCTTTGCTTCTGCAGTCTTGCAAGGCCTTCTAGCCACCCCTTCTACTTTATAACCACCACCCTTTATCTCAGCTTTGGGATTCAACCCTACAGTGATGACTGCAACAGTGAAACACGATGAACATAGTACAGTTGTGTATACTTACCATAAATGTAGATGTTCGAGTGTCTTCACTGTTGCAGTCTGGGTTACCCTCCCTCCTGTCCCCTCTTATACTTTCATTAGTGTAGTTTCCTACTTCACCCTTCTTTTGAGGTGTATTTGCTTCAGGGTATGGGGTTTGTTGTATGTTACTTTTTTGTTTTACTATTGGCCTTCATTTTTGGGCACCTGACATCTGGGGCAAGAAAAACTGGAGAACATGGCGTCGGCTGGCAGCTTTGTACTCCTAGCGCTCTGACGTCAGGGAGCATGACTGAACAGCCGACGCCGGACCCAGACTTCGGGATTCTGGCTGACCGAGGACTGCCTGCCAGCAGAAAGAACCCTACAGTGATGACACTCGAACATCTACATTTATGGTAAGTGTACCCAACTGTACTTTATGGAACCTGCGGATGTCTCTGCCTTGGATGGTATCGGATCCACTATGTAGGCACCCACTTCTGAGGGTGTGTTCCGACCTAACGATGTTCGTATTAAACCGACAACTTCGTTTTTAGTTAAAACTACTGAGTTTCTCAGGCCCAGAGTTCACACTACGCCTAAAAAAAACGATGACCAAAGCACATGCTCAAGCATCCATGCCACAAAAACAAATGCTTAGAATGGCTGAAGAGCTTATTACTTTAATTAGGGGAAGCCAGCCTTCCCCTGCTAAAAGACAAAGAGCTGAGTTTCCCTCTGATTCTACAGACCAGGAGTCCAATGACTCTGACCCTTCTGATTACCAGGACATACCCTTGTCAACCTATGAGGATTCAGATGCAGAGGACTCCATTCCCTCTGCCTCCCTTCCAGAGGATTTTTCTTTTGGTGAAACCTTGCATACTTTAAGAGAGCATTTCTGCTGGGAATGCCAGGACTATCCTCAGCCCAAAAAGAGACTCAGACAATTTTTAGACTTGCCTCAGCAAAGGCTTCTAGCTATACCCCCTGTCCTGGATATTGTAGATGATGTCTTCATGGAAACCAGTCTTACTCCAGACACTTTACCACCAGCCCCTAGAAAGCCTGACAGGTAGTACAGAGTACCTGATTCTCACAAATTTCTCTTTAAGAATCCTACTGCGGATCCAGAGACCATTTCCCAGGGACCTAAAGGCATTAATGCTACTACAGCCAAAAACTCTACCATTTCAGACAGGGATTCCACAGCTTTAGGTGATTGGGGTAAGAAGGTATCTGCAACTCTGGTCATCAGAGTATTGAATTGCCAGTTTCATGTGTTGAAGTACCAGCAGCATATTATGGAACTAATTAAACAAAAAATGGTGTTACTTCCAGATTGTGCAGAAAATAAAGATTTACAAGAGTTAATGCATTCTGCAATCCAAGTTAGTAAACATACTTTGCAGTGTGGTTTTGGTGCCCTAGAAGCATCTTGCAAGGCTGCAGTCACTGGGTCTGTACTGAGAAGGCATGCTTGGCTGTAGGAACAAATCTTGCCAGGTCATGTCAAAGCAAAATTACTAGACGCGCCTTTAAATCAGGACTGTTTGTTTGAAACCAGAGCAGAAGTTGTTCTTAAAAAGATGGAGGAAAAAACTAAATCTATGCAAACTGTCAAAGAATTCTTACAGGTGCAACCACCTAGATTCTGTAGGCATTGGCCTTCTAAAAACTGGTCCTTTCCAGCCCCTTCCAGGCCAAACCCAGGGGAAACAGACCACCAAGACTACAGTCTCAGGGTATGCAGAGATCTAAACATTGGAGTGCTCCCACCTCCAAAACAGGGAGTGGTAAGCCATCCCCTTATGGAAAAAGTTCACAATGACTTTTCAGTTATCCTTCCCAGCCATGCCCAATTACTTGCGCCCCTAGGAGGAAAACTTGTCATCTGAAGTAGGGACTTCATTTGTCAGCAACCTTTGGAATACGGATCCGATCTCTGATCTGAGCCGGCAACTTCTATTACAGCATAGATCCGAGCTCCTAGCTCCTCCCCTTACCCATAATCCCCTGCCTACCCTGACTGACCCCAGATCTAGTTTGCCACTCTTCAAGCAACAGCTAGATTCCAGAGCTCTTGGCGTTTTTTGTGAGAAAAAAGTTTTCCTTCTTCCTTTCTGATTGAGTGATTGTGTGTGCGTGGTAGGTTTACCCTTAACGCTAAACTTATTATTATTTTTAGCTTCTCAGCTTAAATTTTAATTTGAAATTTTCCTCCCTCCCCCACTGGTCGTAGCATGTGTATGTGACTTGAGTGTAGGGGCCTAGTGAGTGTGCTTTACTTTAGTTATGTTGGAGGCCCCTAAAGCCATTTTTTCGAAATGCACCGAGTGTGGTCACAAGCTTTCACTGGCTGATGGCCACACTCGGTGTGTTAGGTGACTTGGGGTTGAACACTTCTCTTCGGGTTGCGCGATTTGCACGGCGTTCAACCCCAGGGCACTTAAGGATCGGAGGTCGAAGCTGGTTCTGGCGGGCCTTTTACCCCCAGACTCTGTTTTGGCCTCCAGTACTTGGGTGACTCCTACCCCCCCCAGTAGCGGTCACTCCTGCCTCCCTTCCTCCGACCGGGACTCAACCTCCCGCTTCGGTTCCGGAGGATAGGGAGTCCAGGAAAGAGAAGCGGAGGGAGAAGCACCTTAAGCAGCGGGCCGAGGACTCTTCATCGGCCCCGCCCACCAAGAGGGCTTCTCCGTCCAGGTCTTCTCGGTCACCTCCTCCTCGGATCCAATCCCCTTGTTTCTCCCCGGGACCCGAGGAAGAGGTGACCCGGTCCCCGTTGAGGTCATCGAGGCGGCACTCCAGGTCTGCCTCGGTGGCCTCTTCGAGGTCCACCTTTAGCATGTCAGATGCGGACATGGACCGGATGATGAGGAGATTCATCCAGGCCCAGATGCAGATGGGAGTGCTCTTGCCCCCCCCTCTGGGGGGGGGGCTCGACCCCTTTTTTTGCCTCTATTGCTCCTTCTCCGTGCTGGGCACATCAGCTCCGACGGCTCCCTCGAGTTTGTCGGATCCGACCTCTCGGAGCCGTGGGCGAGCCGGATCCGAGGATTCGTGCTTCGGCTCCATCCCGGTCGGAGCACACTGGTCCCTCGGATCCGACGTTCTCGGCGCCGGGTCCGATCCCCGCTTCGGATCCGAGTGGGAGTCGGGTCTCAGATCCGTCAGAGAGCGGCTCCCCCTCGGCTTTCGCTGCGGTGGAGAGGGCACTGTCGAGTGCTTCCAGGCCTCCGGTCCTGGATTCGGCTCCCCCCCCGCAATCCTTCTCATCTGGTCCTGGCTCCCCTCATCCGGCCCTCGGGGCAACCTGCCTCAGCGCCTTTGGGAGTTCCAGTGGAACAAGATACAGTCCGTGAGGACTCCTCAGACAGCCCCCCCCGAGGAGATTCCTCACAAGGCAAAGTGCAAGAGGAGGCACATAGACTCCCCTGAGAGTCTCACCGAAGATACGGACTTAGATGAAGGGGAAGGCTCCCCTAGGTCACCACCCGAGGATGTCTCCTTTGGAGACATCATGGAAATGCTCAAAATCAGGGGTGGGTGGTCTGCCCCCAAGGCTTCCTCTGATGAGTCCGTATTCCTTGAGGCGGGACCATCTACCTCTTGGGTGTCCCCTCCACCCGACCCCTTGGTAGATCTCATATCCACTAGGGCTTGGAAGGAACCGGACACCGTAGAGCCAATCCCCAAGTGCCCGGACAAAATTTTGAGCCCCCCTGCAGAGAGATCACACTGGAGCAGAGGTCCCCCTGTGGATGTCATGTTGGTGGCTGCAGCCACCAAGAAAGAGTTGGCTCAGGAGAGCCCCACGGTTCATCCTCCGAGCAAGGAGTCTCGCGCGATGGACCGTCTTGGGAAGTGGGCCTTCAGTTCAGCGACCTTCTCTATGAGGGCCTTGAACTACATGGCACACGTTATTCGGATGCAGCGGGATCTAATTAAGAATACGCTGCTTCCCCAGGGTCCATGTCGGAGGGAGAGAAGGATCTGTACTCCTCGAATGGCCACCCTCCGCTCTATTTCTAACACCTCTATCGGCTGTTGTCTCATGCTACAGAGGAGCCGCTAGAGCAGGCGGAGTCGGGCTTGTCATGAGGAGACAGGCCTGGCTCTGTCACTGTGACTTCTCAGAACCCTTTAAGGCGTCATTCGCGAATGCCCCTTTTGATGGTTCTGCACTGTTCGGCAAAACCATTCGCGACACTCTTGTCCAGTGCGAGAAAGACGGAAGACTTTGTCTGCCGTGAGTCCGCTTCTCTGCGCCCCAGAGGTCTTTTTCCAAGAACCAAAAGGGTCAGAAGAAGATGTGGTTCCGAAAATCACATCAATCCCAGTCTGCTCAGGGCAACCAGTCCTCTCGTGGCAGAGGAGGACAGGGAGGACGCCGCCCCAGAGGCAGAGGGGGTCCCAGGAATTTTGGGTCCAGAGAACCGTTCTCTGAGAGGCCCACGCAGAACCCCTGAGGGGTTACCCGGCTGCTCCACTCTGGAGGCAGTCGGGGGGGCATTTTTCGAGGCACCTAGCAATGTGGGAGTCCATAACAACGGATCGCTGGGTGCTTCGTATTATATCCAGAGGTTACCAAATTCCCTTTATCGTAACCCCCAGAATCAGAGGCCTCCCCGACGTACCACCCAGTCAGAGGGAAGCGGCTGCTGCAGAAATTCAGCAGCTTCTGCAAAAAAGAGCCATCAAGCCCGTCCACCCAGATCAAATTGGATCAGGGTTTTACTCCAGGTTCTTTCTGGTGCCAAAAAAGATGGGGGACTTGAGGTCCATCCTCGACCTCTCTCTCCTAAACCTGGCGGTACCCAAAGAAAAGGTCCGAATGGTCACGTTGCAATCCGTCCTCCCCTTATTGCGGGAGGACGACTGGATGTGCTCCATAGACCTCAAGGATGCATACTATCACATTCTAGTGGACAGGCGTTCCAGAAGGTTTCTCCACTTCCGGCTGGGAGCCAGTCACTTTCAATTCAGGGCCCTCCACTTTGGCCTCACCTCAGCCCCCAGGGTGTTCACCAAAGTCCTAGCGATAATAGCGGCCCGCCTGAGACTCCAGGGAATTCAGGTCTTCCCATACTTGGATGACTGGCTCCTTACGGCCCCAACAAGGCATCTACTTTGTTCATGCAGGGATTATTTCCGTAGTCTGGCTCCACTATTAGGATTAACCATCAACATGACCAAATCCTCTCTGACCCCTACACAGGTGTTGGATTTTATAGGGGCGAGACTGGATTCCAGACAGATGTTTGCGTTCTTGACTCCAGATCGGCTTCGGAACCTGATGTTGTACGTGCAGGCCATCCTTCAACTGCAAACTCCTTCGGCGGAATTGGTCCTGAGGGCTTTAGGATCTATGGCAGCTGCAATCCCTCTGCTGCCATTGGCCCGGTTGAACATGAGGGTCCTGCAGTGGACCCTCCAGGTACAATGGTCCCTGTCTCACAACCCCCTGTCTCATCCCATTTCCTTAAGCAAGGTTTGCAGAAGGTCGCTCGTGTGGTGGCTCCAGTCTCCCATTCTCCACACGGGACGCCCTTCTCACTACCACCGCCAGTCGACACAGTGACCACGGACGCTTCTCGCCTGGGGTGGGGATGGGGGCATTTTTCAGGCAGGACAGTCCAAGGCACGTGGAAGCGTAGAGACCTCTTTGCATATCAACGTCCTAGAGATGAGGGCGGTGCTTTTGACGTTGCAGGCACTACACAACTCTCTTCCGGTAGGGACGATTGCAGTACAGACAGACAACATGTCAGTCGTCTGGTACATCAACAAACAGGGGGGAACCAGGTCTTACCCCCTTTGCCGCGAGGCCATGAGAGTGTGGGAATGGGCTATTTCCACCAACCGCTTTCTCATAGCAATGCACATTCCGGGATGGTCCAACATTCTAGCGGACAGGCTCAGTCGTACTATCCTGACTCCTTACGAATGGTCTCTCAACCCTCGAGTTGCAGAGCAAGTATTTGCCCGATGGGGGCAACCTTGTTGCGATCTTTTTGCCTCTCCTTCAAACACCAAATGCAATGATTACTTTGCTCTGATCCCCCCTCCGGGGGAGTCCCCGAGAGACTCTCTAGTTCATGCTTGGCCTCCTGGTCTGCTTTATGCTTACCCTCCTCTTCCCCTGATGTTGAAGTTATTGCAGAAAGCCAGGCAGTTGGGGAGCAAGATGATCCTCATTGCCCCATTCTGGCCTCGTCAGACGTGGTTCCCTTACCTATGGTCTCACCTAGCGTATCCACCATGGATTCTGGATCCCCTCCCAGATCTCATTTCTCACCCTCTCGATCTTCTGCCTCCGAACCTGGTCAACCTCAAGCTGACGGCTTGGTTGCTGCAGTTCCACTCCTCATAAGGACTCCCGGGATCTCATCACCTGTCAAAGCCATTCTTGTAGCAACTCACAAGCCTTCCACCAGGAGGGTTTATCGGAGTAAGTGGAAACGCTTCACCATTTGGGCAGAACACCGTCGTGCAGACCCTTTTACAGCCCCGATAGCTTCGGTTCTAGATTTTCTAACCTCTCTCTTTCACCAGGGGGCTAGTTCTTCCACAGTCAAGGTACAACTTGCAGCAATCTCATACTATCACGTGGGGCAAGTGTCTGGCCCTCTTATCACTTCAAATTGTGTAAGACCTTCCTCAAGGGTACCTTCCTCCTTAGGCCTCCAGTCAAAGAGGTGGTACCTCCATGGGATTTATCCTTAGTCTTACAGGCCTTGACTGGTCCCCCTTTCGAACCGGCGGCCACGGTTGATCTCAAATTTCTCTCTTGGAAGACAAGCCTTTTTGGTGGCCATAACTACAGCCAAAAGAGTATCGGAATTGCAAGCTCTTTGTGTCAAACCACCATATTTGGTCTTTCACCCGGATAGGGTTTACCTCAGGATCAATCCGTCCTTTCTACCTAAGGTATCTTCAGAAGCGAACATCAATCAATCTATCAGTCTTCCAGTGTTTTTCCCCAACTTTCAAAACAAAGGAGAGTACAAGCTGCATTCCTTAGACGTACACAGACAGCTATGTTTTTATATTCATAGAACTGCTGATCATAGGCAATCCGATCAGTTGTTTATCTCCTTTGCCAAAAGTAATTTCGGAAAGCCAGTTTCTAAAGTTTCTCTCACTCGATGCATCTCGAGTTGTATTCTCTTAGCATATCAGAGCTCGGGAAGGCCTGCACCTCAAGGAGTCCATGCTCATTCTACTAGGGCCGTTGCCATATCTGCGGCCTTTCAAGCTAGGGTTCCACTGGATGACATTTGTTCCGCAGCCACTTGGGCTTCATCTCACACCTTTATCAGCCACTATAAAGTAGATGTCTCCCGAGGTAGGGCGTTCTTTGGCTCTGCGGTGCTCCGGAATGTCCTTCCATGAAGGCCACCCAAGATTTAGATAGCTGGGGACTCTGTCCCAAAGGTTGCTGACAAATGAAGTCCCTACTTCAGATTAAGAAGTTATGTACTCACCATAACATTCCATCTGAGTAGGTATCTTCATTTGTCTTCAACCATCCCCCCCGCCTTCCCCCTGACCAAAATGATCGTTCTTGTGGTTATTACCATCTGTTCTATTTGGGACACTTTTATCAGCTGTGCTATGGGGCAAACTTGATCTGAGGTCAGTCATGGTAGGCAGGGGATTATGGGTAAGGGGAGGAGCTAGGAGCTCGGATCTATGCTGTGATAGAAGTTGCCGGCTCGGATCCGAGATCGGATCCGTATCCCAATGGTTGCAGACAAATGAAGATACCTACTCAGATGGAACGTTATGGTGAGTACATAACTTCTTATTTCATACAAAAAACTGGATGTCCATTACTCAGGACTGATGGGCTCTAAACATTGTATCCCGGGGATACAGATTTTCCTTCCATTCACTGCCAACCCCAAGTGGGTTTCCAGACCTTCCTCCAAACCAGTGGGCAGAGGCTCAAAAGCAAGTACTTTTCTTTCTCAATATCAGGGCTATTCAACCTGTTCCAGTAGAATAAAGGGGACAAGGTTTCTACTCCAGACCGTCTCTGGTGCCCAGAAAAGAGGGCTCTTGGCATCCTATCAGGGATCTGTCAATTCTCAACACCTTTATGGTGGTCCCAAAATTGAAAATGCTTACCCTGCAACAGCTTCTCCCTATGCTAGCCAAGGATGCATGGTTAGTCACCCTAGAATTAAAAGAAGCATATCCGCACATCCCCATAAGGGAGTCTTGCAGGAAATATCTGCATTTCAAGGCAGGCTCTGTGCACTATCAGTTCTCTGCACTTCCCTTTGGCTTATCTACTGCACCCAGAGTATTCATAAAGTGCCTGGCTCCAACCATTGCATACTGCAGGCAGAGAAATATTCAAATGTTCCCATACCTGGATGAGTGCTTGATTCAGGCGGACAGTCGGGAATTGCTACTTCAGCACTTGACAATTTGTAAAAAGATTCCTAACTTCTTTGGGGTACACCATCAACAAAAAGAAATCACTAGTGCCCAATCAAAAAATTGTTTTCCTGGGAGCAAGCTTGGACACAACTTCCCAGATGGCATTCCTCACTCCAGAAAATCAGGTCTGTTTGACCAACTACTTCAAACAAATGGCCACCCAAACCCAGCTATCTGCAAGGAAAATACTGCAAGCCCTAGGGTTCATGGCCTCATGCATTCTGCTAATTACATATGCAAGGCTGCATATGAGGAAACTTTAATGGTACTTAAAAAGTCTTTGGTGTCAACATTCTCAGGACCTGGAAACAGTGGTTCTTATCATACCTTGTCTAAGGGCAGAGTTCCTTTGGTGGGCAGAAGCATACAACCACAACCAGGGACTGCCCTTCACTCAACCCCTCACCACCCAAACCCTGACAACAGACTATGCATGGGGGGCTCACATGGCAGGCAAATGCATTCAAGGCAAATGGAGCCCAGGACAAATTCTCCTGCATATCAATCAAAAAGAGATGCAAGCTGTACAGAATGCTCTGACAGCCTTCAAATACCTAATCCTTCCAAGACAGCTGCTGATAAAAACAGATAACACCACAGTTATGTGGCAGATAAACAAGCAGGGAGGATCCCATCCCTACCCACTCTGCAGGTTAGCCATGGCCCTGTGGAACACAGCCTTGAGCAACCAAGTGCACCTACAAGCTCAGTTCCTGCCAAGCAAACAAAATTCACAGGCAGACTGCTTAAACAGTCATCTACTGGACCCACATGAGTGGAAATTGGAGCCCAACTCCTTCAAACCTCTAATTCAGAGGAGGACCACTTTACCTACTCTGAGAACCACCAGTTGAGCAAATTCAGCACCAGAAATCCTCACAGCAGAGCCTGGAAGGTGGATGCCCTATCCTTCACATGGGAAAGCCTCTCAATTTATGCCTTCCCCTTCTGCCCCTCCTCTCAAAAGTACTACTCAAGATCAAACAGGACAGGCCAAGGTCAATTCCTATTGCCCCAGACTTGCCATGTCAGCACTGGTACCCACTCCTATGCAGTCTGATAACAGTGCCACCCTGGCACCTACATCAGACAAACTTCCCTGCTGTCTCAGCAGGAGGGACAGATTTTGCATCCACAGTTGGAAACCCTAAACCTTGCAAGTTTGGCTTATACCTTGAATACACCACCAGCAACCCTCAGCAAACAGGTGCTGGACATCATTATTCAGACCAGAAGGCCTAGTACTAGGAAATCTTATGCTGAAAAGTGGAAAAGATATTGTTCTTGGAATCAGTCTCAAGGAAAGGACACAGCAGTGCCCTCCTTACCTCAAATCCTGGATTACCTAGCAGAGTTGCTCCACAGAGGCCTATCCTTCTCCTCCATTAAGATTCATGCCTCTGCCATCTCAGCTCATTATAATACTGAGCCACCTCTCTTTTCTCACCTGCTCATCAAGTAGTTCCTGAGAGTGGCTAACAATTTAAGGCCCCCTAGAAGAGCTCCCACCCCTGCCTGGGATCTTAACTTTGTACTGGAAAGCTCACGCTTCCCCTTTTTGAACCCACTGCTTCAGCAGAGTTAAAATTCCTCTCTTGGAAAACAGCCTTGCTTCTAGCCATAACTTCAGCAAGAAGTGTGTTTGAGTTACAGGCACTAATGGCTGTGGAAACCTTCATTATTTTCCATGCTGACAGGGTTTCCCTCAGGACTAACCCATCCTTTATGCCTAAGGTGGTGTCCATTGTGGCTCTAAACCAATCCATCCATTTGCCTACCTTCTTCCCTAATCTTCAGAATAAAGGGGAAAGGATCCTGCACTCCTAGGGCATGCACAGACATCTCAGGTTCTACCTTGATAGGACTAAACCTTTCAGAAAATCTGACCAGCTGCTAGTCAGCTTTGCTTCAGGGGCAGAGGGCAAGGCCATTTCAAAGCAAACCATTTCCAAATGGATAGCACACTGCATCCATTTCTGCTACTCTGGTATTTGGGCCAACTAAGGGCTTCCTGCACGCAGATAACCCAAGTGTGATGACTGCAACAGTGAATACACTCAAACATCTACATTTATGGTAAGTGTACACAACTGTACTTTATACAGAAGTCTTTAAGGACCCCAAACCTTTTGAGGGGGACCAAAAATGATAGTTTCCCAATTCTCCTGGTCCACCAAATTCGAAGGTCCAAAGACTCTTGACTCCACTGGCAGTTTCAGCTCCAACACCTCGAACCCAGTCGTCTTTGGTGCTGACTGCAGGAAGGCTCCATCTTCTGCTTCGAGTGTCCTGAGTCCCTTCTTGTTGAAAGGAGCTCCCTTGGGCATGACTTTTTTTTCTCCTGTCTCCCTTTGTATTCCATGAGAATTCTCACCAGCGTCATCCCCATCTCCCCCCTGGATCCGAGCTTTTCAGGTTTGAATCTGGTCTTTGGAGCTGTCAGCCAGCAGGTGATCCTCCAAACCTCCATTGGTGGCTTTGTCGGCTGAGTCTGGAGTTTAAGACTTGCTGACTTGAAGCAGCTGATGTGCTCATTTTTTTACAGTTCCAGATGCAGTTAGGACTGATCTTTTGGCTTCGGGTTCTTTACCCGAGCCTTCAGCTCCTTCAAGCTTATTTTCTCCCTTGGGCCCTATGGTTGTCTTTCATCCCATAGGGTTGTATCTGACAGACTGGCCAATTTTGGCTCCTATCCAAGCTTTGGTTTCCTTGACTCTGGCAGCTTCAGAACTGAGTGGACCTTGGAGTTGGCACGCTGAGACAGAAGTTTCCAAGTCGAGTTTAAAGTTTCTGAGTTGCTTCTCCCTCTCTGTGCCTTTACTCTTGACAGTTCTGCTATGGTCTCAGTGTCGAGGCAGGCTGGAATGGCTCTAGAGTCTGGTGTGTCCTTTGGATCTTTGTATCCTAGGTCTGTGGGCTCCGGGTGGCCAGCTTCAGTTTCTGCCTTTGACATTGTAGAGATGATGTTCTCCTGTCAGGAGGAGGAGTACTTGGGTGCAACTGGAATCCCTCCATCTTTGACTTCTGCACTTGTGGACAAGTCAGTCTGCTCTGGGACAGCCCACCCTAGGTGGTCTTCAATCTGCCCTACCTTCACAGACCCCTGCCTCTTCCTTCCCTATCCCCAGATTCTCCAGGGTGCGTAGTCCCTGGCAACAGGTAGTGCAAGTAGCACCTGGATTTTCCTGAAGAGTCCCTCACTAAAGATGCTGACCTTGCTGAAGTAGAGGAGCCCCCTAAATCACCCCGCAATAATGCCTCCTTTGACAATCTTTTGGAGCTGCTTTGCCAGTCCAGAGGTTGGAGAGCCAAAGCCCAGTCTTTGGAGTAGTCATTATTTTTGAAGACCTTTGGTGTTGGCTTATCTACATCCTGGGTGGATACTCTTCCCCAGACACCCTTATTGACCTAGTGTCCTGGAAAGCTTGGAAAGAGCCCCATATAGTGGAACCAGTTCCAAAGAAAATGGACAAGATTCTTGCCCCTCTCAAAACCAGCAGCACTGGAATAAGAGTCCTGCCAGTGATGCACTTTTAGTGGTGGCAGCCCCCAAGAAGGACATCTCAGAAGAACGTTCCTTGGTTCATCCCATGAATAGAGAGTCTTGAGCATTGGTTCATTTAGGGAGCCACTCCTATCCCTCCGCCACATTCACACTAAGGGAGTTGTACTATCTCACTTACTTGAGACTTCAGCTTTACATTGTGTCTGAAATGTCAGTGGTTGTTAAGATACAACAGACTCCAGAATAGTCATCCAAGAAGTCCCACCAAACCATTGTGGAACCATGGTCTATTCAAAGATTTTTTTGGCTCCAAAGAACAAGGACCTCAGGCCCATTTTGGATTTGAGCAAGTTAAATTGTTTTGTAAAAGGGACCAAGTTCTGGATGGTCACGGTGCAGTCCATTCTGCCTGTCTTGAGAAAAGATGCCTAGATGTGCTCAATCAACCTCAAGAATGCCTACTATCATATAAAGATAGTGAGGTGTTCCAGGAGGGCTTCTTTTTCGGCTGGAGGCCAGTCATTATAGGTTCAGATCACTGCCGTTTGTTCTCACCACTGCACAGCTGGTGTTCAACAAGTGCATGGCAGTCATAGCAGCCTGACTCAGGCTGCAGGGGTTCAAGGTCTTCCCTTACATGGATAATTGGCTCCTAACTGCCTCCCTTAGACCATCCTTATTTAGAGCCAGGGACACCTTACTCCAGCTATGCAGTTCCTTGTGGAGCATGGTTAACTATGAGAAGTCCAGCCTGTCCCCTGTTCAGACACTAGAAATCATAGGTTATCTCTTGGACACAATTTCTCATATTGCAAGATTTCCCATTTCCAGAGTAATGACCTTTCATTGTCTGGTCATATCCTTGCTTTTCTTACCAAAACCCTCTGGCTTCCCTTGTTCTTAAGCTTTTTGGATATTTGATGGCCATGCAGAGACAGTCTGAGCAGGAACATTCTTTTCCGCGTGAGTGATCCCTGACTCTGAGAGCTGCCAGTCTGATTTTTTGGCACTGGGGCACTCCATGTTGTAACCGGTTCATGTTCTCATCCAGTACCAAGTGCAGCAGCTGTTATGCCTTAGTCCCTCCTCAGTGACAGTCACCCAGAGATGCTCTTCTGTATGCATGGCCCACATGTCTCCTATATGCATATCCTTCAACCCATTGATAGTTTCTTCAGATGGCAGCCCATTGCAGAGCAACTGTAATCTTCATTGTCCCCCTTGCCTCCATCAGGTGCAGTTTCCCCTTTCCTTGATCTCCTCTGAGGTACCCTCCTTGGGTCCTGGATCCCATTCTGGATCCGATTTCTCACCTTGTGGGTCTGAATCTGCCCAATTTTCAGACACTCCAGTTAACCGTGTGGGTTTCTCCAACTTCCCTGATGGACAGAAATCACAAGCTTTCATGAAGAGTGGAGTATGTTGTTTTGTCAAATAAAAATCTTTGCGTAGGTTATATGGCAAGTAAGTGGAAATGTTTCACTTTTTTGATTAACTCTTTTCAGCCCCTTTGGAGGTGATTCTGGGCTTGCTTGCACACTTGTTTAACTCTGGATCTAGTTATTCTACTGTTAAGATACGATTGGCAGCTGTTTCCAGTTTTTGCATTAGAAGGGATAATATGCCATTGGTGGCTCTCAAAATTTCATAGGCATTTATAAAGGGAACCTTTTTGTTGTGTCCTCCACTCTGGGATCCTGTCCTACTGTGGGTCTTGCCTTTCATGCTTCAGGTTCTGACTGCACCTCCATTTGAGCCTTTTGCTATGGCTGACTTGAAGTTGTCTTGGTGTCTGTTACTTTCACCAGGTTTGTATCAGAACCGCAGGCCCTCTTTTTTGTGCCTCTGTATTTGTTTTTTCATAAAGACAGGGTGCCCCTCTGCACAGTTCCAGAGGTGGCTAAGGAGAGCAACTTGAATTGATGCATTCACTTGCCAGTATGCTTTCCTGAATTTTCCAAGAAAGGAGAGTATTTATTGCACCGTCTTAATGTTCATAGGCAACTGAGGTTTTATTTGGACAGAACCAAATATTTTGGAAAGCTTAAACAGGTATTTGTCTCCTTTTCAAAAGCCCAGTTATGTATACCAGTGTCTGTTTGTATTTCCTTTGGGTCTAGTTTATAAGGAAAGCCCTTGCATCATAAACTGGCAAGTCATTCTGCTAAAGCTATGGCCACTTGTACAGTTTCTCTCCAAAGATGCTTTGGATGATGTTTGTGCAGCCACTACTTGAGTGGGACTTCACACGTGTCCCATTGCAAATTGTACATTTGGTCAAGGTCTAGAGAATTTTTTGATTCTACTGTATTGCTCAATATCCTTTTGCAAGACTTCCCTAGTGTTTTATGTGACTGAGGACTCTGTCCCACAGGTTGAATCCAGACTGAAAAGGCAACATCAGATACGAAAGTTATGTACTTACCATAATAACAGAGCTGTGTTTTCTCTTTCCATCTGGTTCAACCTTCCTTCCCTCCTGCCCCCACCATTGTGGGGAGTCTCCAATTATGAGATGATTGAATTGGGGAGGTTCTTTTTTCCTGCTTTGTTGTGGGCTTGGTGTGTGTTGATATGAGGTAATCCTAGTTGAGCTGAAATTTGTGGGTAGAGGAGGCAGGATCGGTGGGCTGAAATGTAGAATATGGCCAGTCTCAGATCTGAAATGCCATTTGGATCATCTTAAAAAGATGCTGTCAGTTAAGATACATGCTGAAAGGCTAGAAAGGAAGTTAATCCTTTTACTGTATTTTGCAAAATTATGCTGGTTGCTAAAAAAAATGTCTGTTGTATTCTAGCATTTGTGGTATTCTTTCTTTTAAAAAGTGAGTACTGTGAAAAAACATTTGTGTTCTGCTGTATTTTAAACTGAAGTAATTAAACTGACTTAAAAACAACTTTGTGTTGAAGATGTTAATCCTGTAATCTGTTATCTTTAGACTTGCTGATCAGATGAGAATGATGACCTTCAGCCAGTGGTCTGAATTGTTGAAGGACATCTTTGTCAAATTTGGCATCTTCATTAAAAGGGTCAAGGTAAGAGTGACTTAAAGCATCCAGATTTTTATATCTAAATGATTAATTGCTTGTGTGTTGATGATGATATTAATGCCAATTTAGGAGTTGGAGTGCTGAGTTTATTTTTGAAGGTGTTAGTATTATCAGATAGCAAACCGTCTTTACCATGCACAATATCAGCTAACAAAGAATAATTTATTTCTGCCCTCTCAATAAAAAGGAGATATTCTGGTACACAGACTGAAATTTCTAAAGCATCTTTCAACCTTGCAGCATAATCTCTTAATTCTGCTGTGTAATAGATTAGATTGTAGTGCTTATTTTTATGTTTTTTTACATTTCTTGCTGACCACTAGCATCTCCCACTACTCTGCCAGTTCATTCCACACAACTGGGACAAGAATTGGTTATGATGTAGTTATCAGCTAACAAAGAATAATTTATTTCTGCCCTCTCAATAAAAAGGAGATATTCTGGTACACAGACTGAAATTTCTAAAGCATCTTTCAACCTTGCAGCATAATCTCTTAATTCTGCTGTGTAATAGATTAGATTGTAGTGCTTATTTTTATGTTTTTTACATTTCTTGCTGACCACTAGCATCACCCACTACTCTGCCAGTTCATTCCACACAACTGGGACAAGAATTGGTTATGATGTAGTCATCATTCAACCAAACTTGCTCAAATTATTTCTTGTTGTTAGACCACTTTTTTCAACCCATATCTGATGGGTTTGATAAGTGTGTGGTTGTTGGCAGGCCCTGGTGTTTTGGGTGCTGGACTTTCTCTGTAATGATTTTAGTTGGCTACCATCACTTGGTCTGGTGCAAGTTTCTCCCCATTGCATATAGACTCTGTTTAGCCAAACTCTGCAGACTTCCCTCTAGAATTTGGCACACAGAATTCCCTCCCTTGGTTGACTCTTTTAAGGACTTTGATGTAGAGTTTTTCTTTGCGAGCTGGGTAAAGTTTCTGAATTTGAGAGTTCCTGTAGGTCAATGTGGGACAGTACCTCCTAGAAAGATGTAATGTGATGCTTGGCTTCTTATCTTTTTCAGGCCTGGAGAGTCTCCTTAATGAGCATCTTTGTTTGTCCATTCCATGGTACAGTCCTTTGATGTCATTCTACAAGCTTGGTGGCAGCCTCAATCTGCTGCTTCTAAACCCCCACAAACATACTCACTTGCAGATGATCTGATACCCTTTTACCATTTTTTTTTTGGTTGGGGGGGCAGTTTCACATTCCCTCAACCCACACCTATTGCTTCTACAACTGATAGGTAGGGTGGCCCAAAAGGGAGGGGCATGTTGAGTAGGAAGGAGTACTGTTTTGCCATTTTTTAGGCTTATGGCTTTAACTTTGTCCATATTTCCTTTAAGCACTGTAGGTGCAGAACAGACTGTGCTCTGTGCCATTATTCTCCTAGGCTAGATGGTGGATGTATAAGGACAGCCCTCCTGGGTTCTGAAGAAAGCTTTCTCATGGGGTTTAGCTATAGACTGGGCTTCTTAGTGGGCCCCATACTGAATATACATGACACTGCTCTACAGAGTCTTACTGGGAGTAGGTATAGACTGTCACTGTTATTGGTCAGGGGAAATTACTGGCAGCCCCTATTATAACCAGAGGGAGAGATTCCCCTCACCCTTCCCTTATTTATTTGCTGTGTAATAGATGGCCAGATAAATGAGCTGGTCTGAAGACTCTTTTTCAGCCACAACGCAGGCAACAAGGTGAAAAATAATATATATCTCTGTATATATTATACACATGTGTATATTGTATATGTAAACAAACTCCATGTGTTTTTAAGGGAGGCTGTGTTATCCTGGGAGTTTTGTAGGGAGTATATCTGCTGTCTAAAGGGGAGTAACCTTTTTTTAGAAGCAGGCAGTAGCCCTTGTTTAGAACTTTATATACTTTGTAAATATATGCATAGTAAGTAATTTTCCTTTCAGTAACAGGGAGCCACTTCAACCTTTGCAAAATAAGGCAACGGTGATTGTGGGAGTCAGCAAGCAGCGCAAATGTTATTTCCTGTAGATGTTCTTCGTGTTTCACTGTTGCAGTCATCACATTTGGATTATGTGCCTGCACGTAGCCCTTAGCCGGCCTGAATACCAGTCTTCTGATTCCTGCGTCGGATGCTCTCTCTTCTTCCATGACGTCAGGTCGTCAGGGGTATAAAACATGCAGCTGATGCCATTACATCAGTCTCTCTTGCCATGTGGTGCCCGAAGCAGAAGCAGTTTGCAAGTGCCAGTCGGCCAACTCCTGAAATTTTCATTTTCGAGTTTCCGATCTGAAGTCTTCAAACAAGATAAGTACCCCATTGGGGATCCTTTTTCTTGCTCCAACCAATGTCAGTAAAAGTTAACAATTGTCTTACCTGTGGAAGGCAAATACCTCATAGAGATTTTCATTCATACTGCATCCCCTGTTTAGGCCCAGACCACAACGTCCCTCACTGTCGGTTTTGTGCCTTATTCAATCCCCAAACTATTTGTCGTTGGGCTATCTTTGCAGCAAATTATTTTCATACACTGTCTCGGTACTCTGAAATGGCTTCGTTAAGCCATCTGACTACCGATCTTCTGAAAAAAGCGTTAGGTAAAGGCAGAGACAGACCGTATAGGTCCAAAACTGCCGAAAATGGCTCCGTTAAGCTAGTCGCCACTCCGTCTGTACTCACTGCTTTTGCAGCCCCTGATGCCCACTACTTCAGATTTGCAGGCCTGTATTGAGACCCATTCAGAGTCCAGTATGCTGCTAGATGCTTCTTCGACTATGCAGCCTAGTACCTTGGATGGGTCCGGAGCCACTGTGCAGGCACCGGCTTCTGAGGGTGTATTCAGGCCTACAGACTTGCATTTTAAACTGATGCCATTGTCTTCATCCAGACCTAAAACTCGCACCACGCCTAGAAAACTGACATCCAAATCGCATGCTCAGGCCCATATGCCTAAAAAACAAATGCTTAGAATGGCTGAAGACCTTATTACCTTAATTAGGGGAAGCCAGCCTTCCCCCTCTAAGAGACCTAGAACCGATTTTCTTCTTATTCTTCTGATCAGGAGTCTGGTATTTCTGTTCCTTCTGATTACCAGGATTTGCCCTTATCTACCTATGAGGATTCTGAAGCAGAGGATTCCATTCCCTCCGCTTCCCCTCCAGAGGATTTTTCTTTTGGTGAAACCTTGCACACTCTTAGGGAGCATTTCTGCTGGGAAAGCCAGGATTACTCTGACTCCCAAAAGAGGCTTAGGGAATTCTTACTCCTTCCTTAACACAGGCCTTTTAGCTTTCCCTCCTGTTCTGGACATTGTAGATGATGCTTTCTTGGAATTTAGCCTTTCCCCCAGACACTTTACCTCCAGCTCCCAGAAAACCTGACGGGTATTCCAGAGTACCTGTTCCTCTTCAAGAATCCTACTAAAGATCCAGAGACCATTTCCCAAGGACCAAAAGGCATTAAGGCTACTGCTGCCAAAAATCCTACCCTTTCTGATAGAGATTCTAGAGCCTTAGACAGATGGGGTACGAAGGTATACACTTCTGCTACTTTGGCCATTAGGACTTTAAATTGCCAGTTTCATATGTTAAAGTATCAACAGCATATTATGGGACTACTTAAACAGAAAATGATGTTGATTACTGACTGTGCTGAACACACAGAATTACAGGATTTAGTGCATTCTGCAGAAAAAGTTGGTAAACATACTTTGCAATGTGGTTTTGATGTTTTAGAAGCATATTGCAGGGCTGCTGTCACTGGATCTGTACTTAGAAGGCATGCTTGGCTTAAGAAGCAAAACTTGCTAGATTCATGTTAAAGCTAAATTACTGGATGCTCCCTTAAACCAATACCACCTTTTTGGCAACAAAGCAGAAGTCATCCTCAAAAAGATGGAGGAAAAAGTGAAATCTATGCAAACTGATAAAGATTTCCTACAAGTACAGCCTCCCAGATTTAGTAGGCATTGGCCTTCTAAGAATTGGTCCTTTCCAGTCTCTTCCAGGCCTTCTCAGTCCAAACCCAGGAACAGCAGACCACCTAGGTTGCAGTCTCAGGATGCGCACAGGCCTAAGCAGTGTGGGGGGGGGGCGCCCACTTCCAAAGCAGGGAGTAGTAAGCCACCCCCTACAGAAAAATGGCACAATGACTTAACCTGAACCCTTCCAAGCCCTGCTCAACTGCCTGCTCCCTTAGGAGGAAAGCTCGCCCTGCATGCAAAAACCTGGGAACTCATTACCCAGGACAAATGGGTTTTGAACATGGTTTCCCAAGGATACAGATTCCACTTCCACACTCTACCAAACCCAAACGGTTGGCCAGACCTACCCCCAAATCAGTGGGCGGAGGCCCAACAGCAGGTTCTCTCTCTTCTAGGTATCAGGGCTATTCAGCCTGTTCCAGCAGAACAAAGGGGACAAGGTTTTTATTCAAGACTTTTTCTGGTACGCAGAAAAGACAGCTCCTGGCGTCCTATCCTGGACCTCTCTATTCTAAGCACCTTTCTGGTAATCCCAAAATTCAAAGTGCCAACACTTCAACAGCTTCTTCGTATGCTAGGCAAAGATGCCTGGCTGGCAACCTTAGACTTAAAGGAAATTTACCTGCACATTCCAATAAGGGAATCTTGCAGGAAATACCTGCACTTCAGGGCAGGCTCCATGCACTATCAGTTCTCTCCACTTCTCTTTGGCTTATCTACTGCGCCCAGGGTGTCTAGCTCCAGCCATTGCATTTTACAGGCAGAGAAATATTCAAATATACCCAAACTTGGACGATTGTTTGATTCAGGCAGAAAGCCAGGACTTGCTATTACAACATCTGGCATTCGTAAATAAACTTCTAACCTCACTGGGGTACACCATAAACGAAAAGAAATCTCACTTAGTACCCTGCCAACAGATTGTATTCCTGGGAGCAAGCTTGAACACAACTTCCCAGATGGCGTTCCTCAATCCAGAGAAACAAATTTATTTGACAGCCTACTTCAAACTATTGGCCACAAAACCCCAGCTATCTGAAAGGAAAATTCTGCAAGCCCTGGGGTTCATGGTCTCTTGCATTCTACTAATTCCATATGCAAGATTGCATATGAGGAGACTACAATGGTATCTAAAACGTCTATGTTGTCAATATTCTCAGGACCTGGAATCAATGATTCCTATCATTCCTTGTATAAAGACAGAGTTCCTTTGGTGGGCAGAGGCCTGCAACCACAACAGGGGGGGGGCTCCCTTTCACTCTACCCCCTGCCACCCAAACCCTAACAACAGACACATCAGACTATGCATGTGTGGCTCACTTGACAGGGCAGTGCATTCAGGGCAAATGGAACCCGAGACAGACGCACCTGCATATCAATCAAAAAAAATGTTAACTGTACCGAATTCCCTGACAGCCTTCAAAGACCGCATTCTTCCAGGACAACTATTGGTAAAGACAGACAACACCACAGTTATGTGGTACATAAACAAGCAGGGGGGAACCCACTCATACCCTCTCTGCAGACT
The DNA here is from genome assembly GCF_019279795.1 of Protopterus annectens. Lineage (NCBI taxonomy): Eukaryota > Metazoa > Chordata > Ceratodontiformes > Protopteridae > Protopterus > Protopterus annectens. The sequence goes on along the minus strand of NC_056727.1, from coordinate 212,531,321 downwards.
AGCTATGGCTCTGTGGGACACATACCTTGAGCTTCCAGGTTCACCTACAAACTCAATTCCTGCCAGGCAAACTAAATTCACTGGCAGACGACTTAAGCAGTAATCTCATGGACACAAATGGAAACTAGAACCAAAAATATTCAACCTCTTGAGGAACGAATGGGGGACTCCAGAGGTAGATCTGTTTGCCTCCCCTCAGAACTACCAATTGGATAAATTCTGCACAAGGACTCCCCACGGTCAAGCTGGGAAAGCCTCTCGGTTTATGCCTTTCCCCCTCTGCCTCTCCTCTCGAAGGTTCTACTAAAGATCAAACAGGACAAGCCAAGGACAATACTGATTGTACCAGACTGGCCACGCCAGCACTGGTAAACCCCCTATTGCGCAGTATGACACTGCTGGAACCATGGCACCTGCCTCAGACCCCTTCTCTGCTGTCCCAGCAGGCGGGCCAGATTCTGTACCCACAGCTTCAAACCCTGAACCTTGCAGACTGGCTAATTCTTTGAGCTCTCCAATAGCATCCCTCAGTAAGCAGGTGTTGAAAGTAATCCTGGAGGCTAGGAGGCCTAGTACTAGAAAATCCTATGCTGAAAAGTGGAAAAGATACTGTTCCTGGAGCCAGACTCAGGGGATGGGCACAACGGAGCCCAGCATACCTCATATTCTTCAGTACATAACAGAAGTGCTCTACAAGGGCATGTCCTTCTCGTCAATTAAAATTCATGCCTATGCCATTTAAGCACATTATAATACTGAGCCACCCCTCTTCTCTCACCCCCTGCTAAAACAATTCCTTAGAGGGGCCAAAAATTTAAGACCTCCCAGGAGAGCCCCCACTCCAGCCTGGGACCTTAACTTTGTATTGGAAAAGATCACCCCCTCCCCTTTGAGCCAGCTGCAACAGCAGAGTTGAAATTCCTTTCTTGGAAAACAGCCTTCCTTCTAGCCATCACTTCAGCAAATAGAGTGTCTGAATTATAGGCCCTCATGGCAGTGGAACCTTTCATTATCTTCCATGCAGACAGGGTTTCTCTCAGGAACAATCCTTCCTTTATGCCCAAGGTGGTGTGTAGTGTGGCCCTAAATCAGTCCGTTCATTTGCCTACTTTTTCCCTAATCCACAAAACAAAGGAGAACAAATACTGCACTCTCTGGACATGCACAGACAACTTAGATTTTATTTGGACAGGACTAAGCCTCTCAGAAAATCTGAACAGCTGCTAGTTGGCTTTGCTGCAGGGATAGAGGGGAAGGTCATCTTAAAGCAAGCCATTTCCAAATGGATAGCCCATTGCATTCATTTCTGCTACAAGCACCATGGAAAACCTACCCCACAGGGGATAAGATCACATTCCACTAAGGCTGTATCTGCCTCTGCAGCCTTTCTCAGAAGAGTCCCTACAAGGGACATCCTAGAAGCTGCTACCTGGAGCTCTGTACATACCTTTACCAAACATTACCACATGCCTATTTTTTCTAAATCCAGAGCTGGTTTTGCCACTGCAGTCTTGCAGGGCTTAATAGCTGGCCCTAATGCGCTCTAACTTCCTCCTCCCTTCCTTAGCTTTAGGAATCAAGCCAAATGTGATGACTGCCACAGTGAAACATGAACATAGTACAGTTGTGTACATTTACCCTAAATGTAGATGTTCGAGTGTATTCACTGTTGCAGTCCTGGTTACCCCTCCCTCCAGCCCCCTGACTTCTCTTGGCTCTACCTTTCATTCTTGTTTGGTATATTTAAGTTTTCTGGTGTATTTGCTTTTTGATGGAGGTGTACCATAACATATAATTGCTTCCCATTGTGGGGGCACCTGACATCTGGGGCAAGAAAAACTGATGTAATGGCGTCGGCTGCATGTTTTATACACCTGACAACCTGACGTCATGGAAGAAGAGACAGTATCTGACGCAGGAATCCGAAGACTCTAGTATTCAGGGCAGCTGAGGGCTACCTGCAGGCAGATAACCCAAATGTGATGACTGCAACAGTGAATACACTCGAACATCTACATTTATGGCAAGTGCACACAGCTGTACTTTATGTACTGTAGGCTGAATAAAAATGTCAGAAGAGATAGTCTGTAATCTAGTTTAGGTAGAAATATGTTTTAGCTAAGGCCATTGAAGCTGTCATTGAGAAAAGGTGGGGCATTCTTTAGCAAAGTTTAAAGATCAAGTTCAAAACTCTGATTTGCTTAACAAAATTGGAAGCCATTCTGCTTCACTGTTTGTCAGACTCCGAATCCATACTGCCCCCCCCAAAAGTCAAGTAAAAATGGGGGGAAAAAAAGTAGTTTAACATGAATGCAACACAAAACTTACGGGCGTGAAAGTCACAAAGTGAGCACCCTGGCAAAAATAATAATTAATAAATGATGTGCATATTCATTAAATATTTATATATATATATATATATATATATATATATATATATAAAAGGGCGGCACAGTGGTGCAGTGGTTAACATTGTCACCTCACAGCAAGAGGTTCTCTGGTTCGATTCTCGGCTGGGGTGCCTTCTGTGTGGAGTTTGCATGTTCTCCCTGTGTTTGCGTGGGTTTCTTCCGGGTACTCCGGTTTCCTCCCACATTCCAAAGACGTGCATCTGGAGCATTTCTCCCCGGGCCTCCGCTGAAAACAGGCTCTATGGAACCTAGTCAGACATTCCCGGTCAACAAATGTTAAATAAAATAAAATAAAAATTTCTGTTTGTGCGCTTGGTATTCTTTTATGTCATTGTTGCAGTATTGTTCACAATAGGGGATTGCCTGTCAAGGATAGCCCAATTTCTGGCCAGTATAAGCCTTTGTATCTTGTATGTCACACGTATGATCCCCCATACAGGACAGGGCATAAAGATGATGTACAAACGCAGTTACCCAGAACTTTTTTGCTGCAAATCTGAACACCCTTTTGCTGTGATGAATGCCTACCAATCAAATAAGTGCCAAGTTGGGGTCTTTTTCCCTTTGCATGTGGTCTTCTTCTGTTTTGATAACCTAGAGTCCATCCCATCCCATGTCTCTCCTTCAGAGTCTGGGGTTCACTATCAACGTCCAAACATCTTTCCTGACTTGATTCAGGATCATGTACATCTGGGCTGCAGGATTCAGACATTGCCAGTGTTGGCCTCTGTTCCACCTCCTAAACTTCTGTCCTTGACAGTTTTTTCCCGGTCTTCTTTCTGAGCCTGCTATTCCAGGCAGAGAGTTTCTTCGAGCCCTGGAATTCATGGCTTCTTGTCTATGCTAATGCTCCCTCTTGCCAGACTGCACATGCGGAAGCTTCAGTGGTATCTCAAGTCAGTTAAGCTTCAGCATTGCCACCTTCTGGATTTCAGAGTGCCGCCTCTTCCATATCTAAAGTGTGAATTCTAATGGTGGATTTAGCAACTTACTCTCAACCAAGGCCTGCCATTTCAGCCTCTGGTTTCTTCCCAAGAACGGTTTGCCGACACCTCAGACGTGATTAGGCTCTTTCTGTGGTCACCTAAAAGTTCAAAATCTCTGGCCCCTAATTAGAAATGAGACCATATCAACATCAAATAAATGAGAGTTCTGATTCTGCTCCTTCAGGCTTTTCACCCCATACTCTGTCCAGGCCTTCTGACGGTTTACACAGACTGCACCACAGTGATGTGGTATGTCATCAAACGGGGGAAGAGGGGGCACAAAGGCTTAACCTTCTCTGCAGGCTGGCTCTTCAAACCTGGGATCTGACTCTCAGTTATCATTAACTCTTCAAGCAGTGTATATTCCTACCAAGTACAATCTAGGGGCAGACTCTGAGGAAGTCCAAACCACAGGCTCACTAATGGATGCTTCACAGAGACCTGTTTCTAGACATAGTTCATCAGTAGGGTATTCCTGAGGCAGATCTTTTTGCCTGTCCTCTGAACAAGTAGCTCCGTTTTCTGTTCCAGAGTGTCATGCTATCTGTCATGGAAGACAGACACCCTTTCTTTTCTTGGGAAGGGGGGTGTTTCTCTATGCTTTCCCTCCCCTTCCACTATTTCCCAAGAGTCCTGCAGTGCAGGAGAATCAGCTGGATTTCCCAAACATCTTGCTAGTGACTCCCTTTTGACCAGGACAACACTGGTTCCCAATCTTAATGCATTTGGCCAGGGGTAATATTCACAGGTTATGTCACTGGTTAGACCTCATCCCACAGGACAAAGGGTAGTCACTCATCCACCCTTACTTCTTCACTCTTCAATTGACACTGTGCAGAATAGGGTTTTGATCCCTTTTAGGCACTTCTTTTCTGAGGATGTGCTTAGGGTTTTTCAGTTGGCAAGAAATCCTGCAACCAGAAAGCCTTACATGTCCAAATGGAAAAGATTTTCTTTCTGGTGCCATGCTCGTAATCCGGATCCTTTTTCAGTGGGGGGGGGTCCTTTTGGTTCTCTCCTATTTGTGTGAGTTGCTCCAGTCTGGCTTGACCTAGTCTTCTGTTAAGACCCATTTGTCAGCTATTTCTGCTTGTCTACCTGTAAATCCTTCCTTGGCTTCTCACTTTGAGGTCAAACAGTTTCTTAAAGGCATCCTGCATTTTAGGCACCCAAGGAGGCCTATTCCTCCTCCTTGAGACTTTAGTTTTGTTTTAGAAAAACTGACCTAGGCTCCTTTTGAGCCTGTAGGTTCAGCTTCTCTGCAGCATTGTACCTGGAAGACCGTCTTATTGCTTGCTCTTACTTCTGCTTGGAGGGTTTGTGAGCTTCAGGCTCTTATGGCCATCCCTCCTTTTTTTCTCTCACAGGGACAGGGTATCTCTTCATACTAATCCTCCTTTTATGCCCTTAGGTTGTTAATGAGTTGTCTTTGAATCAGGCAGTACAACTCCCTTCTGATTTCCATCTCATTGTGCTAGTGAGAGGGTCCTACATACCTTCAATTAACACAGAAGCTCAGAAATTATTTGGATAAAACTAAGGCCATTCATAAATCTGTCCAGCATTTTGTTTCATTTCACTGTAGGACATGGGTTTGTCTGTTTCTAAGCAAACCATCTCCTTCTGGATTTTTATAGCCATTTCCTTTTGTTGTTCCTTTCATGGCAAGTGTCTGCTTCTGTTAGACCTCACTCCACTAGGGCTGTTGCCTCTTCTGGTGCTTTCTTCAAGGAGTTGGACACCAAGTCCAACCTTGAAGCTGATACTTGGTCTTCAGTGCATACCTTTACTAAGCATTATAAGTTTGATACTGTTTCTAGGACCAGAACAGGTTTTGCTAGAGCCATTTTGCATGGGTTTGTTGAGGGCCTTTCCCAGCTTTCCACTTCCCAGTCCTTTTCTTGAGCTTTTGTATTGTGTCTTCTGTGAAGACTACTGCAACAGTGATATAAAAGGACATAGTACAGTTGTGGGAAATCCTACCATAACAGTAGATGCTCTTCTCTTCACTGTTGCACTATGTGCTTCCTCCCTCCAACCCCCTTTTTTCTTTGGGGCTTTGTTTTGGTTCCCCTCTTGGCTGAGAGTCTCCATTTTCCATCTGCATTTTTTCCTTCAGGATGTATGTAACCTCTTTTGTCCTATGGAGGTTTTCTCTGCTGGGTCAATTCAGTTCTTGGTAACTACGTCCGTACATCACCTTTATGCCCTGTGTCCTGTACGGGGAGCGTACGTGTGACATACAGCACATGCAAGATCTAAAGGCTTTGCTATACTGGCCGGACATTGGGTTATCCTTGTAGGACATCCCTGTTGTGAAGAATACTGCAACAGTGAAGAGAAGGATATCTATGGTTATGGTAAGATTTTACTTGACTATGCTATCTGTGACATAGCATTTTACTTCTGTTGGACTCCACTGTTTTATTGCAAGAGCTACAATTGGATGCCGAAGCAAATACCCAGACTTCTGCATCCCAAACAATATCTACACTTTGCCTTCACAGATGAGAGCCTGAAATGGCAATAATCATGAACATATCCAAATGACAAGAGTCTTTATTTTCACATAAGTTTACTTTATTTATTTTTTTTTTTTTATTTTTTGAAAGCAAGACCTAAGTAGCCACTGCACACTAATGACTTTCTCCATAGCATTCTGTTTTGAAATTTTGAACATGATTTTTAAGCTGAGAAGGAACTTTAGTAGTGATGTCGGTGTGTGCAGAGATGGTGCAACAGCGATCAACGGTGAGGCCCAAATACTTAAACACTGAAACAAAAAGAAGAAGAATGTTTTTATTGTCAATGATATAAATAACTGGTACCTGGTGGGGGTTTGTGAGTGGAGGAGAATAGTGTGATGTTACTTTTATTATGAGTAATTAGGGGTTTGGTAGCAGAAGCCCAGATGTATAGATTGGTGACTGTCTGCTGGAGCTAAGTTTGCAGACTTGCTAGGCATTGATTTACATGTAGAAGGAAAATATATTGAGTATATGATGATTCAAGTGGGGGAGGACTCCTGTAAGTCATTAATAAATAAAGAAAATAGTAACATCCTAAAACTGAGCCTTGAGAGACTCCTGTATTCAATGTGCCAGGGGTGGAAAGCTGTGTTATTACAGTGGACTGAAAAAGTCCTATTTCAAAAATAAATTTCAAACAGTGTGGTAGTATTTTGTCTAAAGTTACTTTTCTAGCTTAAAGAGACGCAAGTTGTGGTTCAGTTTTAAATCGCCCTCATCATGTCTACAAAGATTACAGCAGTAATATGTCCGTTATAGATATTACTGTATGTAGAGTTTGTTGTAGACTAGTGCTGTACCAGTACTGAAAGCATTTCTAAAACTGTTTTGTTGAAAGTGCAGGGCCAAGGGTTAGAATAGATACCATGAGTATCCAATTGTGAAATTTTCTAAAAATACAGAATTTGGTATGCTGAAGAGAGAAAGATAAGAGTCCGTATTAGGAACTGTTTTCTAGATACATAGGTGAGTAGTTGGCTGTAGTACGGAAAGTGAAAATGTTTTTTTTTTTTGTTGGTATGTTACAAATGCTGGAAGAGCGAGAATATTAGCTTTAATGATGGTGTTTGTGGAGCAGTGATCTGTAAGATAGAGCTAATACCTTTAAACAGGGACAAGTATTAAGGATGCAAGTAGTACCCTGAGGGTGAACGTAACTCTTTTAGGATATTGCAAACAGAAGAAGAGCGAATACTGTGATGAAGAGGGCTGTATGAGAAAGCTGGTTAGGATATTTATAAAGGTGTGAAGAAATATATTGGAGTAGACTCAGGTCTAAGGTCTGAGGTAATTGGATGTCTCAGGATTAGTAGGATCATAGGCGGTATGGTCTTAATACCATTTCTCACCTATATCAAATGGAAGGATATCACCTGTTTGACACTTGTACTTTGGGGAGGGGGGATGGGATTGTTAAGATGAGAAAAAAAGGCCATCTTCCTTTTACTTCCCCCTCTATATCTCTGTCTGCCACCAAGGCTGATAGAGCTAAGGTATCAAAGGAGAAACATGAGAGAAAGTAGTCCATCTGCCACCTAGGCTGGGAGGGTGAGAGAAACATCCTACCTGCCACATAGGCAAAAGGGTGACAACAGGATAGTGTTGTAGAGCAAGAGAGAAGCTATGCCAAGTAATCTAGAGTAAGAAAGTGGAAACTAGAAAAGGAGGCGCAGTGAGTATGATGAAGGTAATTAAAGTGACTATGCCAAGCAGTCAATAAGATTTTAGATACAAATTGTGACGTGCTAGGGTAGTGGTCTGTGCTTCTAATAAAATGGGTAGTGTTGTGAGTAAGGTGGAATGTAGTGTTTCAGTGAAAATTAGATAATTTGATATAGATGAGTAGTGATATGTCCAAATAAACTATAAAGTGATTCAGTGGTAATGTTGGCTTTTAAAAATTAGGAAGAGTGGCGAATAGATACATAGACTAGGAGGAGTGAGTCTGAGTGTATGATTGCAAATAAGATGATCATCGGTGAACTGAGAATTGACAAGTTAGCTGCCAGTGGGAGGAGTCGTCGAGACTGAGAATAATGGGAAGAGGGTTTAGTTGTAAAATATAAATGCAGTGATATGATTGCTGGGCAGGAATGGAGGGAGGGTGGGGAGTGAAGCTTCAGGACAGAGTGAAACATCAGCCATCTAGGAGAAAGTGCTGGTGTAGAGCTGAAGAAGGGCCTTACAAGAGTTGCACTGCCTCCTGGAACAAAGGAAGTTAATACAAAGGTGTGCTTAAAACTGGCAGTCTTTAAAGTAGATTAACCAAAAGTTTCAAAGTTCAGTGAAGTTGAGGCAGGGAAACTTGGCATATTTGCTGGGGTTTCCAGTGGATTTGGACTGCATAGTTTGACTTCATAGTCTAGTACTAGGCTAACTGCCTTTGTGGACCATTTTAAGCCTAGCCAATTACCCCAAGTGAGAATCAAACCCTGCACATCGTCTTTATAAGGTAAACACCTTAACCATTATGCCAACTCCCCATGTTTGCCCCAACAGTTCCTCCTTGGGCTGTAGGTTTTAGCTGGCAGTGCAATCCCCTGTCATGATTGCTTCCAAGGTCTGTGGGGGAGAGATGGGAAGGATGGATTACTTGCTACTTTTGATCAGAACATCTCTTAAGGCCTGGATGATGATAGTCTATAGCCTTTCTTTCCCTTATAAAAACAAGGACAGTGTTCATGGGATGCTTGGGGGCACACTTGTTCCTCCCAGTCTGCAAATGATGTGCTTCCTTTCCCCGCTGGCTGAACACCATCTCCGAAGAAGGTTATCCCATGTGTTAGGCTGTGCTTGAGGGGATCATCTTCGGTGAATGGTGAAGCCAGTCTTGCACAGTCTCTGAGACTTCTAGTGCAGGCGAGGTTTGTCCATTGAGAAGGACATTTTGGATTTCTTCTGTTCCCATGTGTCCAGTGGACCTGTGTGTGGAAAGGTACTTTTACAGTTCCCACCCATGGAGTTGATTTCAGCTGAAGCCTCTGGTGCAAGTGCCTTGTAAGCAAATAGTCAGGTTTTCAAGTGTCCTGCCAATCTGACATATCTGACGCACTTTCTGAGATTGAAGGCTATTTGGCTGTGGAAGCTTGGATTGTGATTTCAGAGGGTGAATGCAGGTTCCCGGAATATAAATATAAAAGGTGGTTTCCGGTGACCACATTGAGTATTTGGTCTCCCACTCATGGCTGGAGTCCTCAAGGGCAGCTGCTGCCAAAGCAGTAGTTACAAAGCACAAACTGTTGCCTGCTAGCCTGCTGTGCCTATGTTGGGCAGTGCCTCTTCCCATTCCACCTGTCTTTTGCACATCCATTTCTCCCTTTTGCCTGTCAGCCATTAGCCCCCTTCTTGGTAAGTTGGCCCAGCTGTTCCTTATTATCAGAATGAGAGTTGGCTCAGAAAATATGCCAGTTAGACAGCCACTGGGGTGGTTCAAGGGTTTTCTGCTTAGCCCTACTCTATTTCATTGGCTTGCACAACTGAAGCAGGATGTACAATGGGTTGTCTGTGCTGGTTGTCTCTCACTTCTGCAAAGAAGGTGCCAGCAACACACTTCTTTCCCCCAAGCACAAGAAGTGGTTCCTTGGTCTCCACTAGAGAAATTGCACTTCCATGTATGCCTCTCCCTCCGGGGAGAGGGAAGTGATTTATGCACTATCATTTCTCTCCTTCCCTACCTAGCTCCTTTATTGCTGGAGTCATTAATCATACTCTGGTCACCTGGCTTGTAGTAATAGCTCAATCTCTCTGCATCAGTGACCCAGGGTGTTGCTTCCCATTCAACTTCCCATGGTTCTGCCAATTCCCAGATCCAAGTGGCAGGTGTCTTTCCTATTTTAGAAAACTACAAAGCCAGTAATGAGGTGACTTGGGGCTCTTTCAAAAAATAAAGTGGTGGACCTCTACAAGAGGACTCTGATTACCATAGCTCAAAAGCTGATAAAATGACAAATTTTGGACCAGATCTCATCTGCTGAAGCTTACAACTCTTTATCCCAAAGACACCCTGTCTTCTGCCTCCCCACCAGAGGAGTTTTACTGTGGAGATTAACTTCATAGAATGGAGGAGGTTTCTGAATAGTAGCAAATATAGAGAGCTCATATGGGCTTGCCATGAGCCCCAGGCCTCTAGCTTTTCTCCAGTAATGGAAGCCATGGAAGATGTATTCCAAAAGTGTATTCGTGCAGCCTGACTCCCCCCCCCCCCCCCTGCATTTTTAGGAAGCCTGACCATTTCTACTGAGTTAAGGTTTCTCATATGTACCTTTGTAGGAACCCCTTGGCTGATCTAGTAGTGGTTTCTTTATATCCTAGCAAGGAATCTAGGTCCCCTTCAAAAGAGTAGGGCCCTTGACAGACTTGGAGGGGCTGGGGAATCATGCACCTTTGACATTATTTCCTTCAGAGTCTTAAACTGCCAGTTCCACATGCTGGGTACAGAGAGCTAAGACAGAATAGATTTCAAGACAAGGATCTGAACTAAGATGCTGGACCCATATGATCTATCTTTACAGGTTGCCAAGCAGCCAACAAAATGTGACTGTGACTCTGACAACAAATTATGCAGGCCAGTAGCTATAGCTGCAAGATGTGTGACAGACATGCTTAGATGAGGACCATCCTTTGCTAGAAAATGTAATAAGCTAGATCATAAATACTCAATGGAATAATGATCTTCTATTCGAACCCACTACTTAAGGAGCTTTATAAAGATTTGAGGAAAAGGCAAAGACTACCTAGTATGCAAGGCAACTCCTTCTGTTTCATGTTCCTAATTATGACGGGAACTTTCTAACCATAATTGTCCTAAACAGGAAACAGCTATGCCTGGAAAAGGGATAATCTCCCTCCCCCCTTGTCACATCCTCATGTATGTCCTAGAGGCAGGTTCTCAGTTTTCCCCTTTGTCATCAGATTGTTTTAGACAAATGGGTTTGAGAGTAGTTTGGGAGAGTTACAGATGGCAGTGGGGAAACCCTCCTTTTCAAGGTATTCATCAACTGACAAACCAGGCAGATATTTCTGCTGGTCTCTCTAAGACACATGCTTGGCTCTGTGGTGGCCGTAGACCCTGTACCTTTAGAACCCATAGTGAAAGGTTTTTATTTAGTAATGTTTCTGGTGCCAAAGAAGGATGCTTCCTGGAAACCAGTTCTCAACTTTTCCTTTCTTAACTTGTTTGTAAAAGTGTCAGAAAGTTCAAAATGTTAACTGTACAAAGTCTGTTACCTTTTGTTCCTCATGTGAGCATTTTGGTAACTCTAGACTTAAAGGATTTTTTTCATATTCTCATTGCCATAGTATTTAGAAGTTTCTCAGATTTTTCCATGTTTCTGTCACATTATCAATCTTCATTTCCCTTTGGGTTATCTGCAGGTCCCAAGAGATTTCACAAAGTGTCTTGCTCCAATGATAGCTCATTGCAGACTGCATGGCATTGACATATTCCCTATTTAGATGACTTTTGTATCTTTGCAGAGTCTACGGTGTCTGGAATCCTTTACTTGTGTTAGAAATCACCTCTTCAACCTGGGTGTTCAGGTCAACAGTCAAAAATCCTCCTTAATTCCTCAGCTGTAAATGTTGAACTATGCCTGGTGCTAAACTAGCAAATAGTTTCTTCAGAGATGACATGGCCACATGAAGTGTGTAACTTCAAAGGCTCTAGTGTTGTTTAAACAGCTGTTGTTGATCTAGCAGCATGATACATCATCAGTAAACTGACAAGATGCATCTGGCTTTCAAAGCCCTGAGCTAAACGGATTATGATGTAGATGTTGGTCCTACACTTGGTTGACTTGTGATTAGTGATCATTCTTTGCTTGCATTATTTTTATAGAAGTATGTTGAAAACTGATGGATTTACTTTGGTCACAGCAATCTTGCTGTTTATATGAGATTGCTATGTGTTGGTAGTAACAATTTTCACTTTTCCCTACCGTTGTACGTCAGCAAAGTTAATATTTAAGTAAGAGTGTATGGAGGATCAAAGTTTCCCACGCGCGGATACATTGGGCTTGTCCCTCGTCAAAATTGCTTCTTTTAGGTTTTTTTTATTTGTGCAAGTAATGTTTTGTTCAGTGTTGAAAAATGTTATAAAGCATAACCTGTAGAAATAACCTAGGGAAATAAAAGTGTTCTAAGGTGACATAAGCATTGCATTTAATAATACTGGGATATAATGTCAATCTGATTCCTCTAAATGCATTTTTTTGATGGAAATGGCATTAAAAACGTATGTTCATTCAAGTTATCTGTATTGTACTTATGTCATTTTAGTATTAATATTTTGTTTTCCTCTGGGCAATCACTAATAAATCAATCTCTTCTAATTTAAAATCTGCTGAACATTATCATGGGTCTGTGCTGATGTCACTTTCTTTAGAATTCTGAAACGTAAAATAACTTGAATCTTTTAACAAAGATTTGCCAAGTACTGGGTTGTCATCTGCTTCAAAGTCTAAGTAAACTGTAAACACCCTTAATATTATATCACTGTTTACTGGTTTTGTTTCCTTATGTATGCATCCTATGACTATGTGGCTCCTTTATTTGCAAGATTGCCGGACTGTTTTAAGTAAATGTCATTGGGACTATACTTTTATGTTGAGGTTTCTATTTTCTGCCATGTCTAGTGCATCATAAACTCTGCAGCAGCCTTGCTGTACCAAGTAAGATGTTGGGTTAATTGATGTTTTCCTGGTAACATCACAGCTTATGATTTTGGTATTGCAGTGTTGCATATTAAAATCTCCATAGTGTTTGTAACTCTAAAGTCTGCCCATGCTGTTCCTCACTTTTGTGTGTCTCAAATCAGAGTTGTTTTATTCACCAGAAACTCTAGAATTTTTGCAGTGCTGCATATTAAAATTTCCACAGTCTTCTTAACTCTAAAGTCTGCCCATGCTCTTCCTCACTTTTGTGTGTCTCAAATCAGAGTTGTTTTATTCACCAGAAACTCTAGAATTTTTGCAGTGCTGCATATTAAAAGCTCCACAGTCTTCTTAACTCTAGTCTGCCCATGCTGTTCCTCACTTTTCTGTCTCAAACCAGAGTTGTTTTATTCATCAGAAACATTAGAATTTTTGCAGTGCTGCATATTAAAAGCTCCACAGTCTTCTTAACTCTAAAGTCTGCCCATGCTCTTCCTCACTATTCTGTCTCAAACAAGAGTTTTTATTCATCAGAAACTGTAGACATTTTCCCTTTTCATAACTGTTGATGTAAACCCCTAACCACCTCTTCTCTGTAACCTTGATCGTGCAGATTAACAATGCAGTCCCCAGTCACCCACTTTTACATGCAATCTTAAAGATCTTTACACATTTTAGTATTTTGGGTCTCCATCAATATTTAACTTTTGATCTTGCTCCTCTTGTACTCCTGTTCTCACACTTCTGCAGCTGGCTTACCATAGTTAGTTCCTTCTTTACTACAATCCCCTCTGTTTTGATCTTTTTCTTTGACAGGTACTACTTGTCACATGCACCTAGATACCTAGCCCTTGTTGAATCTGTAATCAGTATACTTCAGATATTGGTAGTACTGAAAAGTGTCTGCTATAGTCTCTTTGTTTTTCTCTCAAATATTTTTGGAGCTTTTCTCCCCAGGCATCTGCTTAAAACGGGACCTGCATAACCCTGTCAGACCATCCGTGCAACTAACTGCAAATAAATAAATGATTGCTTTGTTTTGTATTCATTTATGCGCAGTGATGATTGGCACCCGTATGTACTTTCACTACATAGTAAAAAGAAATACAGTTATCGTAACTGTATATGTTAAGTTGTCATTCTCACCTTCATTCTTGCTGGATGGGTTCGGAGCCGATCCTCGGCTCTGACTATGCCTATACTATAGCTCGAGAGCTATTTTACCGTCTCGAGGCAGCCCTATATCCCACAATACCATGCACTAACTCCCCAGATCTCGTTTGCCGCTTCGCTGCGAGGTTGCCTTTTTTACCGGCTCAGGTCAGGAAAGGAATTTTCAACAAAGCTTCTATTTTTTGAGGTAGTTTATTAGGTTATTTTCCCTACTTTTGTTCCCTATCGATATTATACTTAATAGTGTTTGTTTCATAAGCCCTACCCACCCCTGTAGTTAACTTTTATAATCAGGCCTACAGGCTTTAGTTTTTCTGTTTACTGAGTCAGCCCCCTCATCTCCCCCTTGCGTGTAAGTGAGTGTGTGTGCTGATTGAGTGACTGTCTTTAGGGCAATGTCCAAAGACGTTAAGGTCTCGGGATTCAAGAAGTGTGACTCGTGCTGTCAGAAAATGTCTCTGACAGACGGTCACACTTCTTGTGTCTATTGCTTGGGGCCTTTACACCTGCAGGACTCTTGTTCTGTTTGTCATGGATTTAGTTCAAGAGTCCTGCAGGAAAGGCGTAACAAGCTCATTCTAAGGGGCTTGTTAAAGCCTGATGACTCCCCGTCCAAGTCTGGCTCGGGGAAGTCATCAAAAACCACCAAACCCTCGGCTCCAGCTTCTGAGCCGAGGGCTAGTGTTGTCGAGACTGCTCCGACCTCGGTTCCGGCTGGCTCTGAGGCGAGCAAAGTGGGTTCCACTTCAAAACCATCATCGGAGCCGACCCCAGCGCGCAAGCGCTCTAGGTCCCCTTCTTTAGAGTCCGTTAGATCGGCTCCGAGGTCCCCTCTCCTATCGGAGCGGAGTCATAGGACTCATTCATCGAGGTCTTCCAGGCTCTCCGACCACGACATTGAGAGGGTGGTCAGTAGACTCATAAAATCTCAGGCGCTGGCCCAAATGCTTCAGAGCCCATCTCACCAGACTGTGGCTCCTTCGATACAGTTATCCATTCCTCCTCCGACTCATCTCTCGAGTTCGGAGCCGGAGTTCGTCGGAACCGTGACCTTGCCCATGTCGGAGCCGATACCCCCTCCTTCGGCTCCGGTGTCGTCAGCTCCGACCTCTTTATTGGTTCCGTCCATGGAGAGGTCCGGGCGCCGGGACTCCATTGTTGGCTCCGATGGGGCGAGTGGCATCGGACCCTTGTCCGACCCCACTCTCCCTCTCGGAGCTTCGGCACTGGTTAGTTCGGCCCCGACATCATTCTCGGAGCCTTCTCTGTCGGTTCCGGGGGCGGTTCCGGCCTCTTCGGAGCCGGAGCTACCTTTGGTGTCTGATAGGGGAGCCTTCGAGGTGATGAGGAGTGTGCTGGACCCAGTGTCCACTCCAAGTTTAAGTTCTGCGGCTCCTCCCTCTGTAGTGCCTGTTACGGTCTCTGGCCACCCTTCTATACCCGACAGCAGAGATCCAAGGCGTAAGGTACCCACTTTGGGTGTCTCCTTCTCTTCCGAGGGTTCCCCTGAAGTTTCAGGGGAACCCCCTAGGAAAAGAAAGTGCAAGAGGAAGCACATAGACTCCCCCGAGTCTGTCACGTCGGACACCGACTTGGATGAGTCGGAGGGTTCCCCCAGATCCCCCTCTGAGGATGTCTCCTTTTCAGACCTCCTGGAGATCCTAAGACAGAGGGGAAATTGATCCACTCTCAAACCTTCCGAGGACGAGTCGGTTTACCTTGATGCCTTTGGATCTCGCCCTTCCACCTCCTGGGTGTCTCCCCCTTTCGACCCACTAATGGAGGTAGTGGCTAGAAAGGCGTGGGCAGCTCCTGATTCAATGGAACCTACCCCTAGGAGGCCTTCTAAATTTATTTCTGCACCAGATGACAAATCCTTTCTCACCAAAGGTGTTTCAGTTGATGCTATGGTGGTAGCAGCAGCCACTAAGAAGGAATTAGCTGATCTTTCTGTACCTGTTCATCCTCCTAACAAAGAGTCCAGGACCATGGACAGGTACGGCAAGCGGACCTTTGCTTCAGCGACATTTTCTCTGCGATCGCTGAACTATTTGTCATTTCACCCGCCTTCAGAGAGACTTGCTCACAGAGCTGGGTGAAACGGTACAGGATCCTTCTGCTGTGGGGTTTAAAGACAAAATAAACTCACAGCTGGCTACTCTGAACTCCATTGTTAACTCCTCCATGTGGCTAATCTCTTATGCAGCCGATGGAGCGAGTAGGGCCGCTGGCACAGGCGTTGCGTTGAGACATCATGCTTGGATGCGACTCAGTAACTTTGCCGACCCCTTCAAGGCGTCCTTCACCAACACCCCCTTTGACGGTTTGGAATTGTTCGGGCCTCAGGTGAAGAATACCCTCACCAGATGCGAGCAAGATGGTAAGACTCTCTCTGCCGTGGGAGTCCGTTTTTCCATGCCTTCTAGACCTTATCCTAAGGGACAGAGGGGTGGAAAGATGTGGTTCCGCAAACCACAGGGAGTCGCGCCTGCCGCACGTGGTGAATTTCCCCCTAGAGGCAGAGGGGGGAATAATAACAGACGCCGCCCCAGGGGCAGAGGGGGTCCACAGAACCAGGGTTCCAGGGAATCTTTCCCTGACCAACCCTTTCAGCATCCCTGAGAAGCTGCCCAACTGTCCACCTTCGGAGGCAGTCAGGGGAAGATTATCTCTGTACCCGGAAGCCTGGCAATCCATCTCCCAAGACACATGGGTACAGAAGATCATATCCGAGGGTTACAAAATTCCTTTCACTTTCCCTCCGGTACAACCGCCAAAACCCCTACCAGACGTACCACCCGCACAAAGGGGTCAGGCTCAGCTAGTAATAAAAAAGCTGTTAAACAAAAAAGTCATCCAGGCAGTCCCAGCAGATCAGCTAGAATCCGGAATCTACTCCAGATTCTTTTTGGTACCAAAAAAGACTGGAGATTGGAGACCCATTTTGGACCTCAGCAGGTTAAGCAACTATGTATTAAAGACAACATTTTGGATGGTAACACTGCAGTCCATTCTACCCTTTTTGGGCAGAGACAACTGGATGTGCTTGTTAGACCTCCAGGACATGTACTACCACATAAAAATACACAGACGCTCCAGGAGGTTTCTCCGCTTCCGGCTGGGAGTCGGTCATTTTCAGTTCAGGGCCCTGCCCTTTGGTCTCACCACAGCACCCTGGGTGTTCACCAAATGTTTGGCAGTGGTCACGGCTCACCTGAGACAGAAAGGATTCCAGGTGTTTCCATACTTAGACGACTGGCTGATTTCCGCTACCACCAAACAGGATCTCATAATGGCCAGGGATTATACTATCCATCTTTGCAACAGCCTGGGTATTTCTATAAATTTTGCAAAATCCTCCTTGTCACCTTGTCAGTGTATAAACTTTATAGGCACTGTATTAAACACCACAGAAATGTCTGCAACATTACCACCTCAGAGAGTGACAGACATAAGGCGGAATGTTCAGCTTCTGTTTCAGCCCAGCAGAGTCCAAGTCAAGCTAGTATTGAAAGTGTTGGGCCTCATGGCGGCGGCAATTCTTCTACTTCCATTAGCCTGCTTCCACATGAGACTCCTTCAGTGGATGCTGTTTTCTCAGTGGTCCTTTCAACAGCTGCCAATGACCCACAACATTTTGATAACACCATCTTGCAAGAAACATCTCTCCTGGTGGATGGTTTCCTCTCAGCTTTTTCAGGGCAGACCCTTTGTTCTCCCCCCTCCAGTTGCCACTGTCACAACGGATGCCTCCCTGATTGGGTGGGCATTATCAGGGCAGGATGGTCCAGGGCACTTGGCAACAGTCAGAATGCCACCTGCACATAAATGTCCTGGAGATGAGGGCGGTGCTTTTGACGTTGCAGGCCCTTCAGAGCTCTCTTCCCACGGGGACTATAGCAATTCAAACGGACAATATGTCTGTGGTGTGGTACATAAAAAGCAGGGTGGAACAAGGTCCTACCCCCTCTGTCGAGAAGCACTCAGACTTTGGCAATGGGCGATTTCATCTCAACGGTTTCTGATAGCAACGCACATCCCCAGGAAGTCCAACGTCATAGCAGACAGATTGAGCAGAACTATCCTCATGCCTCACGAGTGGTCTCTAAATCAAGCGGTAGTAGACGGAATTTTTCGGAAGTGGGGCTAGCCTTGCTGCGACCTTTTCGCAACTCCGCAAAACAGCAAGTGCCTCGACTTCTTCACACTTTTTCCTCTACCAGGCCAGCCCCTCAGAGACGCTCTTGGCCCCGGAGTCTTCTTTATGCCTTTCCTCCCTTTCCATTGATCCCGCAACTAATTCAGAAAGCAACCGCATTGAGATCCAAAATGATCCTCATTGCCCCGTTTTGGCCTCGACAAGTTTGGTTCCCGTTCCTGCACAAATACCTACTGGAACAGCCTTGGCATCTGGAACCCCTTCCGGATCTATTGACCTACCTCACGGGCAAGCTGCATCAGTCTCTACATTCCACCAACCTCACAGCTTGGTTGCTCCACTTCCAGCCATAGCCAGGCTTCCCCTTATTTCTCCTCCTGTTCGTAATATCATTCTGGCTTCCCATAAGTCCAATACTAGGAAGACTTATGCGAGTAAATGGAAGCGTTTTTCACACTGGGCACAAACTAGATCCTTTCCATGCACCCATTCATGAGGTTCTAGACTTTTTGGCGGAGTTTTTTCATTTGGGGTCATCATCGGCCACTATCAGGGTACAATTAGCGGCCATTGCTAATTTTCATGTTGGACTCTCAGAAGCAAATATTATGTCCCACAAACTCTGTAAAGCCTTTTTCAAGGACATCTTGTTGCTCAGACCTCCAGTCAAAGATCCACCCCCACAATGGGATTTGAATTTAGTTCTAACCTCACTAATTCTACCCCCTTTTGAACCGGCAGCTTCTTGCTCCCTCAAACTTCTTTCTTGGAAAATGCTGTTTTTAGTAGCTATAACATCTACCAGAAGGGTATCAGAACTTCAAGCCTTGTCTGTCCGTCCTCCCTATTTGGTTTTTCATAAAGATAGGGTAACTCTCAGAACAAACCCTTCCTTCCTACCAAAAGTGTTATCGGAAGCAAATCTAAACCACTCCATTGATTTGCCCGTCTTTTTCCCAGACTATACCAACAGGGCTGAACAAAAATTACATTCATTAGATGTTCATCGCCAATTACAGTATTACCTAGACAGGACAAAACAATTCAGAAAGTCAGACCAGCTCTTCCTCTCTTATGCTGCAGGCAAGAAAGGGCTTCCAGTATCGAAAGTTACTCTTTCCAGATGGCTGACATCTATTATTACCTTGATCTATGAGTTGAGACACAGGCAACTACCCTCTAGGCCTAAAGCTCATTCAACCAGGGCACTATCAACTTCAACGGCTTTTCAAGCAAGGTTACCACTAGATGCCATTTGTGCAGCAGCTACATGGGCGTCCAAACATACCTTTATTGCCCATTATAAGCTTGATCTAGCCTCCAGAAATGGAGCTGATTTTAGTTCCACTGTACTCAGGAGTCTGTTCCATTGAGCCACCCAGGACTAAGATGCTAGGGACGCTGTCCCATCCAGCAAGAATGAAGGCGAGAATGACAACTTAACATTAAGAAGTTGTGTCTTACCATAACGTTCCATGTTAGTTGTCTTCTTCTCGCCTTCTTTCTTGCGTCCCTCCCTCCTGCCCCCTAGCCTGGATAGACTCGAGGTTCTGAGTCCTTCCATTTCTGGAGATACAATATGTTGTGTCTTTCATGGTATCCTTAGTGTTACTAGCAGGTAACCTGTACTCGTAAAAGAGGATTATAATATTATTATTATAATATTACTTTTTATACTATGTCTTAGCTTCCAAACGAGATCTGGGGAGTTAGCACATGGTATTGTGGGATATAGGGCTGCCTCGAGCTGGTAAAAATAGCTCTCGAGCTATAGTATAGGCCGAGTTGGAGCCGAGGATCGGCTCCGAACCCATCCAGCAAGAAAGAAGGCGAAAAGAAGACAACTAACATGGAACGTTATGGTAAGACATAACTTCTTATTATATTGCTGCATCTCTTTCTTACACATTATCTCTGACCATTATTATCTTAGTTTCATAGGTAGGTACTAGGCTATCGGCCCAGGGGCCTAAGTAACCTAGCCAACAAGGTTCCCTGGCTTACACCACCCAAGAAAGTTAATTTCCTGTGCCCCTGTCAAGCAAAGCCGCAGAAATGATCCCCAAGTTGTATTTCCTATTTCCCATCCACTCAAGATTTTTCTTGAAGAGTGCTAATGAGGAACTTTGCTTGACGTAGATGGGTAGCCTGTTCCAGAGTATGGGAAGTCTCTGGGATAGGAATCTATCCCTCCAGCATGTCCTGTTTATTGTGGTGACAAGGTATAGCTCCCTAGAGCGTGTAGCTCGGAGGGATTGGGATTTCTTTAGGTGTAGCATGTCCAACAGCTCTGGGTTTAACATAGCTTTATATGTTAGGCAGAGATCTCCTCGGAGTAGGTGATATGCTACAGAGTAAAGCTGGAGTTTTTTGAGACTATCAGTGTAGGGCATCTGTTTGAGGCCATTAATGCTCTTTGTGAGGTAATTCTGTGGCCTTTCCAGCTGCTGCAGATGTCTTGTGAGGTACATTCCAAAAGGGGCATTGTACTCCATAATGGGTCTGAGTGCCGAGTAGAGGGGAACAATGACCTCATTTTTCCTGGATGAGAACCCTTTTGTGATGAGGTTTGCCACATAGAAGGATTTCCTGACCACTGTGGCGATGTGATTATCAAAGGAGAGACTGCTGTCCACCTGGGCCCCAAGGTCTCTTATCACACATTCGGTGTTAAGTAGATTGCTGCCTCTGTGGTAGTTCATGGGTACAGAGTTTTTACCAAAGGAGATGACACTGCGCTTTTTGGCACTGAGCTTGAGGCCATGGCTCTGACACCAGGCATCTGTCTCAGCGAGGCCCTTCTGTAGGATATCCACATTATTTGGGGACTTGACTATGGCTCCTAGTTTGCAGTCATCTGCATACTTCGTTAGCCAGAGGCCTTCTGTGTTAGCCTGTACTTCAGAGAAGTAGATACCAAACAGGAGAGGTCCCAGGACGGAACCCTGTGGTACTCCACTTATCACTGCTTTGAGGTCAGATTTGGAGTCTGCAACTTTTACAGTCTGGGTTCTGTCAGTGAGCCAGTTGGAAACCCATCTTGTGACGTAGGGATTTATACCTAGTTTAGTGAGTTTAGCTATAATTCCAGAATGGGGGATGGTGTCGAAAGCCTTGGTGAGGTCAAGATAGGCTGTGTAAACCACCTTACCCTCATCTACGGCTTTGGTGACTACCTCAAAGAAGTCGATCAGGTTCAGGAGGCATGATCTGCCTTTCATAAACCCGAACTGGGTGAGTTCCAGAATTTGGAGGATGTCCTTCAAGGATGCATCTGCAGTCCTAACAAATGGGTTGTCCTGTCGTCAGGCAGGCCTTCGGTCGGCCGGATTCCAAAGTCTGGGTCTGGCCTCGGCTGGTGTCGCACTTCACCCGACGTCATCTCTGCTGGTCTTCGGGTATAAAGGCATCAGCCGACGCCATTTTCCTCAGTCTTTCTTGCCGTGGCGCAAGCAGAAGCTGTTCGCAAGTGCCGGTCGGTCAGATCCAGAGATTACTACTACCGAATACTACCAAGACTTCTAAAAGCTAAGTACCCGTGGGGACTCTTTCTTGCCTCAGCCGATGTCAGAAAAAGTAAATAACTGTTTAACTTGTGGGAAACAAATACCTCATAAAGATTTCCACTCTTACTGCTTACCTTGTTTAGGCCCAGACCACGACGTAGCAACCTGTTTAGCCTGTGCTTCTTCAACCGATAACGCTTAGGCGTCGGTCGGAGTTTGCTGAACAGTTTTTCGCTCAGATTTTGCGTACATTATGCCGCCGGATCCTCCGACTTCTCAAATTGTTAAAAACGCAAAGAAAAGACCGACACGCGGTCCGTGGTTTCGCCGAAACCACGGTTAAGCAAATCGAGTGTCTCGGTTTCGCCGAAACCGAGCAAACGGGTCAATCTTCAGCCGAATCCATGACTACTACCGAGGCTCCTGCTACCCTAGTTGAATCGGCCTCTGAAGTTTTGCCTACTAATGTGGTTCCTCTAGAATTATCGGACACCATCCCTTTGGATGTCTCTACCCCAGCACGTGGTGCTGCTAGGCCTCCTGCAGCCATGTCTATTAAGGCCTTTGCCAGGGCTAAAGCAGCCAAAACTGCTAAATCAGTGCCTGTTAAGCCCCCTCACACAGGCCCAGTTCCAGTTCTCAAATGCTTACTCTGGCAGAGGATCTCATCTCTTTAATAAGGGGATCCCAATCTCACCCAGACAGGGCCTCTCAGCCTCCAGAAAAGAGACCTAGAGCAGAGCCCCCAGAGCCAGTGTCCTCAGATGATTCTTCTGATGATTCAGACATTACAGACCATCCAGAGGCTCCTTTTTCTACTTATGAAGATTCCGATGCTGAAGAATCTATTCCATCTGCCTCTCCACCAGAGGAATTTTCCTTTGGGGAAACCTTACATGCCATTAGAGAGCAATTCCAATGGCAGGGACAAGATTTCTCAGATTCAAGAAAAAGGCTTAGGACCTTTCTACACTTACCGCAACATAGGCCCTTAGCTATACCTCCAGTTCTGCCTGTTGTGGATGATGCATTTAATGATGTTTGCACTGCTCCTGATACTTTACCTCCAGCCCCTGCCAAACCCGATAGGTTTTACAGGGCACCGGACACTCATCACCACCTATACAAGGCCCCACTTGCAGATCCTGAGACTATCTCCCAGGGGCCTAAGGCAGTAGCTTCGACCTCAGCAAATAACCCTCTCCCTTCTGAAAGGGAATCCAGGTCCTTAGAGAGATGGGGTAAAAAGTTTACACCTCTGCTACTCTCTCAGCTAGAGCTTTGAACTGTCAGTTTCATATGATCCAATACCAAGAGTTTATGCTTGATTAGTTAACTAAGAAACTGTCCTCTGATGACTCCTTAGATAAGAAATATGTTTTAGAAATGGTGAATAACATTCAGCAGGTTAGTAACCATTCTTTAAAATGTGGCTATGATGCACTGGAGGCTTCATTTAGATCAGCCATGACTGGCACAGTTATAAGAAGGCATGCATGGTTGAAAGAACAGGTCTTGCCGGATCATGTTAAAGCAAAGCTGTTAGATGCTCCTATGGATAAGGCCAGTCTATTTGGTTCTCCTGCCCAGCAAGTAATGAAGAAAATGGAAGAGAAGGCAAAATCTGTACAAACAGTTAAAGATTTCTTACAGGTTCAGCCCCAAGGTTTAGCAGGAACTGGCCTTCCAAAATTGGTCCTTTCCAGACTCCTCTAAATCTCAGAGAGGCAGGAATAGACGTTCCAGAGGCAGAAATCAATCCAGAGGAGGTGCCTACAGAGGACGCCAGTGGCAAGGCAATAACCAGCGAGGCACAGACACAACCACTGCCACTGCAACAGGACAATCACAGTGACTTGGCTCTGACACCGCCTACCAGGGAACAAATAGCAGCACCCTTAGGCGGAAAGTTAGCCTTATTTTCAAAAATTGGCACTATATCACAAAAGACAAGTGGATTTTGCAGACTATAGACCAAGGCTACAGGTTTCATTTCCACACCTTACCAGTAAAAGAGGAATGCCAAACCTACCTCCAAATCAGAAAACAGAAGCTCTAAAACAGATAGCTCAATTAACAAAGATGAGAGCTGTGGAAAGAGTACCACCAACAGAACAGGGCAAAGCATTCTACTCCAGACTCTTCCTAGTACCAAGAAAAGAGAAAAGTTGGAGACCTATTCTCGACCTGTCCCTTTAAACACATTCATCATTGTTCCAAAATTCAAAATGCTGACCCTACAGCAACTTCTTCCCATGCTGGGCAAGGAGTGTTGGCTGGTAAGTCTAGATCTCAAGGAGGCATACCTGCACGTCCCCATACGACCAAATTGCAGAAGATACCTCAGATTTCTTGCAGGATCAGAGCATTATCAATTCTCAGCATTGCCCTTTGGCTTATCTACTGCGCCCAGAGTATTCACAAAATGCCTGGCATCAGTAATCGCCATTGCAGGCTACAGGGAATCCAAATTTATCCATACCTGGAAGACTGCCTGACACAAGCGGACAACAAAAGCAAGCTGACAAAAGAGTTACAAAGAGTCATTTGCTTACTACAAGCCCTGGGATACACAGTCAATTTAAAAAAGTCAAGACTAATACCATCCCAAACAAAAACATTCTTGGGTGCAGAATTGGACACAGTAAAACAGATGGCATTCCTAACTGCAGAAAAACAAGAACAACTCCCTCTTTACTTCTTGGCATTAACAAAGCAGAACAAACTAACAGCAAGGAAAGTACTGCAGGCCTTGGGCTTCATGGCATCATGCATAATCCTGGTCCCCCATGCCAGACTGCATATGAGAAAACTACAGTGGTACCTAAAGAATTTATGGTCTCAACGCAAGCACAGCTTAGAAACCGAAATACCACTAATCCCATGCCTGAAACAAGAGTTCCTATGGTGGGCTCAAGCATGCCAGTCAAACCCAGGCTTGCCCTTCCACAACTTTCAAGCAAGCCAAACCATCACAACGGACGCCTCAGACCTAGGTTGTGGGCCCACATGCTGGACAAATGCATACAAGGATTATGGACCCCAGATCAACTGCACCTGCACATAAATCAAAAAGAAATGCTGGCAGTAAAACTAGCAATCCAGAATTTCAGACCATTCCTCAAAGAAGGCCATTTGATGATAAGGACAGACAACACCACAGTCATGTGGTACATCAACAAACAGGGAGGCACTCATTCATACCCCCTATGCGAATGACTCTGGACCTATGGAATATGGCTCTGAGCTACAACATTCAGTTACAGGCAATATTTGTACCGGGAAAAGAAAACATCCTAGCAGACATGTTAAGCAGAACTACCTCGGATGCTCACGAATGGATGCTACACCCGGGCATCTTCAAGGCCATCACACAGAAATGGGGAATGCCACAAATAGACCTATTCACATCCCCACTCAATCACCAGCTCAAGAAATTCTGCACAAGGACATACCACCCACTTGCATGGAAGGTGGACTCTCTATCCTTCAGTTGGAAAGGCCTGACAGCATATGCATTTCCACCTCTTCCTTTGATGCACAAGGTACTACTGAAAATCAAAGAGGAGTGTCCAAGGATAATTATGATAGCTCCAAACTGGCCAAGACAACACTGGTATCCATTGCTGAGGAGCATGTCTCTGGGGAGAACGTGGACACTGCCCTTGATGCCTTTGATGTTAACTCAGAACGACTACAACATCATGCATCCAAATCTAAAAACTCTGCAACTAACTGCCTGGAACATTACATAACAGCAACTAACCCAGATTTATCCCAAAGGGTTAAAGACAGTATCCTGGAGGCCTGCAGACCTTCTACAAGAAGGAACTATGCAGGGAAATGGAAAAGGTTTGTCATTTGGAGCACTGAAAGAGGAAAAGATGTGTCAAAGATAGATATTGCCAACATCCTGGAGTATTTGGCAGAGCTTCTCCATACAGGCCTGTCCTATTCCTCCATCAAGATACATGCATCAGCTATTTCTGCAGAATACAGCTTCGATCCCCCTGTCTTCTCACATCCTCTACTCAGACAGTTCCTCAGAGGAATCAAGAATGTAAAACCTCCTAGGAAACCACCATTACCAGCATGGGACTTGAACTTTGTGCTAGAAAAATTGACACTCCTCCATTCAACCAGCAGCAACAGCAGATCTTCAACACCTATCCTGGAAAACTGCTTTCCTACTGGCAATTACTTCAGCAAGAAGGGTTTCAGAACTACAGGCCTTAATGGCAGTACAACCCTTCCTAATCTTCCATCAAGATAGAGTATCCATGAGAACTAATCCTACATTTATGCCTAAGGTGGTATCCAGAGTGTCTCTAAACCAGGCAATCCACCTACCTACCTTCTTTCCCAATCCACAGAACAGGGGGGAAAGACTGCTGCATACCTTGGATGTACATAGACAGTTGCGCTACTACCTGGACAGAACCAAGGGCAATAGAAAAACTGACCAGCTTCTAGTAGCCTATGCAACAGGAAGGGAAGGAAAAGCAATTTCCAAACAGACAATCTCCAAGTGGATAGGAAATTGCATAAGATTCTGTTACTCCTACCATGGAAAGCCAATTCCACAGAACATAAGACCTCACTCTACAAGGGCTACAGCCACTACCACAGCTTTCTTACGAGGAGTGGCAACCAAGGACATTATTGAGGCGGCTACTTGGACCTCCGTGCATACATTTGCCAAGCATTATAACTTACCTCTATACTCTAGATCCCGAGCAGGGTTTGCCACTGCTGTATTGCAAGGGATCCTAACTACACCATAATTCTTCTTCCTCCTCCCTAGTTTGGCTATGGTATTCTACCCATTTGTTAGGACTGCAGATGCATCCTTGAAGGACATAGTACAGTTTTGTACCTACCATAAATGTAGATGTCCGAACAGGATAGCATCTGCAGTCAGGATTACCCACCCTCCTTCCCTCTGTGGTATTCCTAGGGTATTTACCCTCCTAATAGCTAGCTGGGGGGGGATCTCTTATGGTGTATTTGTTTGTATATATGTACATACATGCTTAGTTTTTGTGTCTGCCTACCTTTTTGGAAACATTGGCATTTACCCAAAATTTAGTTTTCCAAGAGGGCAACTGGCATCTGGGGCAAGAAACACTGAGGAAAATGGCGTCGGCTGATGCCTTTATACCCGAAGACCAGCAGAGATGACGTCGGGTGAAGTGCGACACCAGCCGAGGCCAGACCCAGACTTTGGAATCCGGCCGACCGAAGGGCTGCCTGACGACAGGACAACCCATTTGTTAGGACTGCAGATGCTATCCTGTTCGGACATCTACATTTATGGTAGGTACAAAACTGTACTTTACCAATGTCTTTGTTTATGAGTTCCATGATGATACGTTCCATGGCCTTGCAGACCTGGCTCGTCAGGCTAATAGGTCGATAGATCCCGGGATCAGTGTTGGCTCCCCCTTTGTGGAGTGGGATAACTGTTGCTGTGCACCATTCAGTGGGCACAAAGTCAGATGCGAGGCTATTATTGAACCTGGTGCTTAAGTGGGGAGCCAGTTCATTCTGAAGTTCGTGTAAAACGCAGCCTGGGATGTTGCCCGGTCCCATGGATGCTGTGTTTTTGGCTTGAGAGTGTGCGACTTTTACCTGCGTAGTTGTGATTACAATGACTCTGCATTCTTCCTGTATAGATATGGGCCCTTTAGGGGGTGAGGGGTAAATTTAGCACTGAACCTATCTGCCAGGATGTTGGCAATATCAGTTGGTTCTGTAATTTTCGTGCCACTGTGCTGTAACTCAGAGCAGATCTGGGTGTTGCCATGTAGATTCTTGACATAGCTAGAGAATGATTTGCGTTTGTCCTTAGAATTAGTGGCGATTTTGTTTTTGTAGCTAGCTTTAAGAGGATCTTATAAGGGATCTCAGCTTCTTACTGAGGCTGACCAGGGAGCTCCTCTACTCATGGGATTTTACTCTCTTTTGCAACAGTTTCTTCCTTCTGTTGTACAGTTTGTTTATGGCAGGGGACCACCAGATTGGCTTCCTTTTTTTTGGAGGATAGTGTCTTGGTTCTGTTTGGGATAGCACGATCCATGCACTTGTGTCAGTGCTTATAGAGTGTATTTGTGTAGGATTCAGCAGTTGTAACTGTATTTTCCATCTGCATGGGTGTCATGGAGTTCACCACTTCTGTCTTAAGAAGCATGAAGTTGGCTTTGGAGAAATTCTTTGCAGTGGTTTCCTTAATGGGGGGGTGGGGGCTGGATGTGGATATCAAGGGTGATTAGCTTATGGTCTGATTGGACCAACGAGGAGTTGACTTCAGGTGTGGAACACCGGTCACTCATGTTGGTAATGACTAGGTCTAGGATATTGTTGCCCCTGGTGGGGGTGTGGATAAGTTGATCCAGGGCATTGGAATTTATGAATTCCAGAAAGCGTTGTGCTAAGGAGTTGGTACACGAGTAGTTTTCCCAGTTAATAGTGGGGTAGTTGAAGTCGCCCATTATTAGGGTGTTTGGCTGAACCCTAATATTTTCCAGTACATCAAGAAAAGAGGAGTGGGAATCCTGGGGTATGGTGGAGGATCTGTAGCAAGCTACAGTTTGGATTGCAATTTTGCCCAGAGTTAGTTGCACTTGGATAACTTTGGATGCATTATGCTGAGCATCTAGCCTGGAGGTGTGGATATCCTTAATAAATATGGACACACCTCCGCCTTTGGTGTTTCAGTCCAGGTTACATGCCCGAAAAGTGTGGTATGAGTTATAGCCTGGTAGTGCAGGGGTGCTGTCTGGAGCCTTGAACCAGGTTTCAGTCTCTGCACAGATATCGATGTTCTCCATTTTAAGGAGTGCCTCGAGTGAGTGCATTTTGAGATTTAGACTTCTAGCATTGAGTAGCATTACCCACAGATTTTGCTTGCTTGTACCTGTTAAAGTGGTGAATTTGTCATTTGAACCTTGATTAAAAAAAGGCACTATAGGGGTGGCAAGAGCCTTAGCCAGTATCCGGAATCCCAAGAGCGACAGATGCAGGCCATCTCTGGCAAAGCATCGTGGTCTGTTGATCATGTCATCCCAGGCAGACAGATACTGGATCCCCTTAGAATGACACCAGAAGCTTAGCCAATTGTTGAAGTCAATCATTTTGTCCTTGTACTGTGGTATCCTTTTGGTTGATGGCAGGATGCTACTCAGGGCTATTTTTTTTTTAATTTATTGTGGTGACTTTGGACTAGGGTCATACCTGCCTGGGCTACAAGATCGGAGAGCTCCTCCATGTCTCTTTTCATATAGTCCAAGGAGGTACGTCTCAGGTCATTCACACCAATACGGACAATGACAGAGCCATATTTGTACTTGTGGAGTGACCTGAGTGCGTGCGTTATGTGGTGGATCCTGGCACCCGACAGGCAGCTGACAGTAACTTTTTCCTTGTTTAGCCTGGTGAGTGGAACGTCAGTGTGCCTGACTATAGAGTCACCTATGACTAGAGTGTTGGGTACGTTGTCTTGCCTTATGGGTTATGGTTGAGTGGCACACTGAGTTTGTGGGCTATGTGTCATTTGAGTTGTGTTGGAGGGGTGGAGGTTGCTTGCCTTTCTTCTTTGGAGGTCTCTGTTGCTTGAGCAGATTTTTATTGAGAGCTTCCGCAAATGTAGGTATGTGTTTTGTGTTGCTGTGTGCGTGTTTTGGTGGTGTAGGTTTTGAGGGACTATGTGATGAGTCATCTGGTGTGGTGCAAGTGTTTACCTTCTCCTCTTGACTGTCTAGTCCAGTCTTGGGTGAAGAGAGCTTTGCTTCCAGTTTGGCTTTCTAAGTGCATCTCTCACAGGTTGTAGTGATGGTTGGTAGGAGGAGAGGGTTGTCTGTGTACATGAGGCAGTTGCTGCATTGCCCCAAGATGCTCAGATTCATCAGATAGACAGGAGAAAACACTGGGAGCAGACCCTTAGATATGCCTGGATAAGTGGTTATTTATTAAGTACTAAAATCTGTTTTCCTCTAGACAAGTGAGGAAAGTTGAGTGCTGTATTAATTTGTAGCTTATTTAGTGCTTACAACAAGTTCTGAACAAGTGCTGAGCTCAAAGAAACTGATTTTATTTGTTGTGTCTTTTGGCTTTTCCCAGTTAGGGGTCGCCACAGTGGAACTCCGGTCTGCTAATGATTGGCAGTAGATTTTTACGTGCCGAGTTGCCGGCCCTGACGCACAACCTACAACGAAGGTACGCCCATTCACGCATGTCTCCACACAGAAGACG
Source organism: Protopterus annectens (assembly GCF_019279795.1). Taxonomy (NCBI): domain Eukaryota; kingdom Metazoa; phylum Chordata; order Ceratodontiformes; family Protopteridae; genus Protopterus; species Protopterus annectens. The sequence goes on along the minus strand of NC_056727.1, from coordinate 212,501,658 downwards.
CTCTAGCTGAGAATCGAACAGGACAACGTCTTACTGTGAGGTGACAACGTTACCGCAGCACCACCAACACAGTCATAAAGAAACTGATTTTAGTGCTAAAACTAAAAAAACTAGCTAGTTGTAAGGGAAAATTTGAAGAGCAGAGTTTATGGCGAATTGCCTTTTTTTTCCTAAAGGCTCTTAACTGACCAGACCTGAACTGAAGCCTTCATTGAGCAATGCATCTACACATTATTTGCACCTCTCTAACTTGGGGGGGGGCAGGGAGTTTTTACCATCTGTCCTTGGAGAAAACTCAGTCTGAGGTACTTCTGCCATAGGAATGCATTATGGTAGAGGGGAGCTTGAGCACTGGAGAAAGCCCTGATAATGTTACTGTCTCTGATGTGCTTTGAAGCCGATGACCCATCTGTCGAGATAGATGGAGAAAGACGCAAAGTGGTTAAGCATGTGATGAAAGGAGATACTTCCATCTCATCTAGCTGGAATTCTGTAAATAATTATATGTCATCAGTGAATAGTGAAATGATTTGTGTAAGATGTTTGTGTTACAAATGTATTAGAACTGTGTGTCGTGTGTATATCAAACTGCTTGTACAGACGTGTGTGTTGAAAAGTGTATTTGCAAAAGGCTTGTGTTTAAAATGGATCGCAGTGTGCCCTACTGGAAAAGAACAGAAATGTTCATGCACTATTGTAACTGTTTAAATGCATATATTTTAACAGTGGAAACTGGGATACGGGAGGTTAACTTCAGTCTAGTAAATTTTAGAAAAACAACTGAAATTAAATTACTTTATAGGCTATGCAATAAAAGATGGTATCTTTTAGTTTTCAGTGCTGTTAGAGACACAGAGTCAGTGCTGAGAACCTTTCTGTATTGTCTTTGGAGTGAACTAATTACTACTACTGAAAGCATGAAGGAATGTAGCTGTTTTATGACTTCAGGCATCTGCCAAAGATCTGAGGTCTGTGTATTTTTACAGGTAGATGCTGAATACTGTGCCAGCTTCCACCATTTGGGGTTTCACCTGGGAACTAGGAGTCAGATGACAAGAAACTGTCATTCTGCAAACTATCCCAGCAGTAATATTGTAGATATTAATTTGAGATGTCTCTTAGTGAGACAAAGTATTCTTTCTCAGACCTAAGAACAGCTAGAAGATCCATTCATCACATCTGCCTTGCTCTGTTAGTAAGATTTTAGATTATAGCATAATTCTGTTAGATAAAGTCAGGAATATAGTAAAGCTTGTGTTTCTTTATTTATTTGAGACTGTCCTGCAATGTTGTTTTAAATATTTCCTGTGGTTTTGAACTCTGTCACTGTGAATTTATATTTAGTAGTGTCTTGTTGTTTTATTATTTATTATTAAATATATTTAAACCTTTCATTATGGCTGATCAGTGTAGAGATATTTAAATTTTGAGAGTATTTGCATATTTATTTGGTGATACTGCGTGGGCTACTCTTAATAGCCTTGCTCTTGGTTAAACTACCATTTGTGTTAATATTACACTGTAAGATTGGACACCCTTTGTTAAAGGCCTTAAAGTAGCTGATAAGGAGTTGACTAGTGGTATAGTCTGGGCAGAAGGGGCATGGCTAGTAAACCTGTGCCAGCCTTTCCCAGGTGTTTGTGTGTGTGTGTGTGTGTGTGTGTGTGTGTGAGTAAATCAAACCTCAGAATATGTCAGCTACTTGGGCAGGGACACGAAGCACTGGTTGGACAGAGGGTGCTGGAAGTCTTAGCTTTGTCACTCAGCTGAAATCTCCACTCTGTAGCTGTGCCAGTGGGGGTCTTATTGGGGGTCTGGAGAAAGAGTGAGAAATCAGCCCTGGACTGACTAATCTCTGTGTGCACTTAAGGGATATTGCACTTGATGTGGAGAGCTGCATCTAGAAATAATACTGTGTGTACTTGTCATCCTCCCAGTGAACGTCCACCACTGTTGCTGTTGGTGGGGATTCAGTCTCCTTGATTGCTGGTTGGCAGTGGTGGGTCATCACAAAGTATATAACTTTCATTTTTGGGTAACCACTCTGGAGGGCAAACACATTTGCCATAATGATTTAGGCAACCAAAAGTAGAAAGATTTGTACCCAAACTTAGGGAGGCTCTGACTGGAAAAATACTCTATCTTGTAGTGGTGTTGGAAATATTTTGGAAATTGTGTGAAAACTTGTATAAAAGCAGAGGGATGGGGAACCAAGGAAAGACACAAATGGAAGTATTTGTGGAAGACTTAATTATGGTACAGTCAAGGGAAGATGATGCTTAGTTAAGGGAAGATGATGCTTAGCAATTAATACCCAAGATAAGAGACTCAACAAAAATGGTGATATATACAGGAACATTTCCAGGAACAGGTGGTATTCTGGTGAAAATCTGAAATCTAGGAGGGAGGAAGGTGGGAAAGATTTAGAAGAGTTTTAACAGTATTTTAAAATGAGGTGGGAGTGCCAGCACCTTGTTGGAAAGCTGAGGTGACTGTATTATACAATGAGGATGAAAACCCATTACACCTGGCTTCATATAGCTCCATTACAGTTTTAAACTATGATTATAAAGTGTTTGCGACCCTCTTTGTTAGTATAAACAGAGGTGTTTCCAAAGTTGATGGGTGTGGATCTTTGTAGTTTTGTGAAGGGAAGACAAACATTTGACAGCATTGATAGAACAATGATTCAGAGGGAAGCTGAATGAAAGAAAACATCACTATCATCTGCAGGTCTTAATGTAGAAAAAGCATTCAGTAGAGCCAGCTGGGATTTTTTGTAAGGCAACAGTAATATTTATATTCTCTGACAGAATTATAGGGTTGATAAGGAAGGATATATGAATGGACAGAGATGAGAATTAAGGTTGGGATGGTTCCTCTCTGATGAGCTGTTTTTAAACAGAGTAACCAGGTGGGAGTGTCTTCCTTCCCTGCTGATGTTTGCTTTATATTTAGCGTTATTGGTAAAGAAAAGGAATTCAAAAATTCATGGATGTAACCGGCATGATGATCAAAAAAATTAGCTGTATTTGCAGATGATGATATTCTGAATTTGATAAATCCAGAAGACATTTCAGTGTTATGGAACATTTTGAGACAATTTCTAGTTTTTTTTTTTAATGTAAAATAAATGAAGCTAAAGTTTGTAGTAGTTAAACTATGTATGTGCTTATTGGTTCAGCAATGCCCATAATTATGGCACCATGTTAAGATGAAATATTTAGGTGTATGGATTTAAGAGGCTTCTGTTATGGCACCTCTGGATGTATGAGAAGAAACTATAAAGATATGCAAACATTGAGAAAGTAGAAGCTCTGGATTATCAGTATTGATTGCTACATTCAAGCAGTGAAAATGGATTTAGTCCTGTGACGAAGTGTGGTGTTTCCACATATTCCAGGAGAAGTATGGCAGTGGATATGTGACATATGCCAGCATAGCTAGCTGGTGTTTTGTAAAGGATTATATGTAATTTGTATATCAAACTGATTTGTAAAGGTGCTTGTATTGAAAATGTATTTGTAAAGCTGCTTGTGTTAAAAAAAATGTACAAACAAAGGGTCCTGCTGGACAGAAAAAAGAAATACACCTGTATGTCAGACTGTATTATAACTGTTGAAATTAATGTTGTAACAGAGGATACTGGAAGAGAAGAGAGTATTCCCAGTCCAGATAACTTTGAAAAATAGTTTGAAATTAAATTACCTGGTAGGCCATAAAGATTGCATTTCACAGGTCTCAATGCAGCCAGAGACAAAGTTTGTATTCTGAATCCTTCTGTATTGTACTTAGCAGTGAACTAATTGCTACCCTGGAAGTGTTGAAATGGTTTTATGGCTTCCAGATGCTATAACACATCCTAGCAAAGCTCTGTCTGTGTGTATAGTAACACATATGTGCGAGATTCTGGTTAAGTTTCTAGTAAAGGGGAGTAGTATGGGAATCAGAATGTAACACACATGTGCGAAATTCTGGTTGAGTTTCTAGTAAGGGGGGGGGGTAGTATGGGAACCAGAAGTCAGATGGCTAGATGTATGTTATGTCATTCTGTAATCCAGACTGAAATGATGTTTTAAAACTAGATGAAACAAAAGTCTCAGAGCAGTCTGTTTTTGTAACCTGAGAAGAAAACCACTCACCTATTTTTATCAGCTTGGTTGGCTTGAACTACCTAGCCTAATCCAGTATAACCAACTGATTATGGCCTATAAAATCCTCTATAATCCGGACAATACTCCTGCACTTAAAAATATTATCACCCCCTATAACAATCCTAGACCGCTTCGATCCTCTAACAAACTACTAATTCAGACTAGCAAAATTAATAATACAGCCGGTGATTCTCTCTTTGCAAACTCTGTAAGTAGATCCTGGAACTCTCTTCCAGCTGACATTACCTTACTTTCCACCTTAGGTCAATTTAAAACTAGACTCAAACAACATTTGTCACTTAACTGGCTATGTCAGTGTATCAAGCCAGGCTAACTCGAATGTGTAAAAATCTATTAACCAGTTTACTGTGTAATTTAATTTAATCCTGACTTGTGCTCAGGACTAACTGTAACCTGTGGAACTTGTTTAACTTGCTTACTTATGTAATCTCTGTAAATAGTCTGTTTGTAATATGTAATGCTGTATCTGCTTACCCTTGGAGCTTCTCTGCCCGGGCCTCCGCTGAAAATGGACATGCATCCAGTTGGACTATCCCAGTCTACAAATGTAAAATAAATAAATAAATAAAAATAAATCTTGCCTTGCTTTAGTAAGTAGCCAGGAAATAGTAATTCTTTAGATCAGTCCGGAAGATATAGTGAGATTGGTTAAGTACTATTTTTCTGCAACTGTGTGAATGTATCCATCTGTGTTATTTGCAACATTTCTTGTGATTGAAACTCTGGTGTTGCTTGTTAAGATATATTTAGTATTTTCATGCTTTTTTATTATTTATTGTTAAATATATTTAAGCTTTTCATTGTAGCTGGTCTTTTAGAGAATGTTTTAACCTTTGAGACTACTTATATTTATTTGATGACACTGTGGCCACTCCTGAAATCCTTACTGCATTGGTCAAACACTACCATTTGTATTAAATTAATTTTACTTCGTATAACTGGATACCCATGTAAGAGCCTTAGAGTAGCTGGTTTTGGAGTGTCCTGGTGGCAGTCTCTACCTTATAGCCTGGGAAGAGTAGCATAGCTAGTAGATCTGTTCCAGCCTTTTGCAGGTGTGTGTCTGTGTGTGTCAGCTACTTGGAGCAGGGACACAGCACTGGTTTCACAGAGACAATGATGGAGGACTTGGCTTGGGAGTCTGTGCTGAGGACTCAGCTCTATAGGTGTGCCAGTGGGGAGTCTTATTGGGGGCCTAGAGAGAGGGAAACCTAGACCGTGGACTGTGTGTGTTCCCCGTGTGCTGTTATGGGAAATTGTGCTTGGTGCAGAGAGCTGTGCCTGGGAATACTGTGTGTACCTGTCTTTGTTCCAAGTGAACGTCCCTCACCAGTGTCAGTGGTGGGGATTCAGGCTCCTTGATTACTGGCCCAGAGGAGGATGTCACAAGTCCCTTTAGTGTTATATGCATGGCAAGCATATGAATAATTGGCAATGATAGAGCTGAAGGAATTTATTTGGGGTGGGGGCAAGAGTTAAATGATAAGCTTTCTCCCCATAGAAACAAGGTTATTTAGGATTACCTGATTTGAATGGTTATTTAGAGCAGGGTTGTGCAACTTTTTGATTCAGGTGCCACTTATCATATTGTTTAATGACAACTTACCATACTTGGCAAGGTTTTGGGAGCTGCATTACCATGTCCATGCATCTTCACAGTCAAAGCAGTTTGTTATGAGACATATTGAGGGCCAAATAAAATGCTTTGGTGGGGCAGATTGTGGCCTGTGGCCTGCCTATTAGATACCCATTATTTAGACCTACGCAGTTGGGGCTCTTTTACATATCTCAAGCAGAAGGTTATAAATCAAAGTGGAAATTGGTTATGAAACTGAGAGAATCTGAGAAAGAGAGTAGGAATTTGGATGCATGTCCATAAGGAGAATAACTGTGTATAATATTCAGAAAGTATTACAAGTTTACGAAGAATTAAGTCAGCTATATAATGGATAAAAGAGATTCACCAATAGGGTTGTTTGTAAGAATAAATGTAAAAATAACCAAGAGGGGCTTTTAATTCATTAGATAAAAGTAGTCAAGGAACCAAGGTACTGGAGAAATTACTTGGAAGGGAAAGGTTAATAGAGTGGGATTAGGCTAAGCAGAAGTTTGGATTGCAGGGAATTAAAAGACTGGAAGCAAAGAGAAAGGGATGGGGGAGTGACAAGTGAAACACCAGCATGGGTTAGAGTTTTTAGTTGAGTATACAACAGAAACTGCTGTTAAAAAAGGTTAATTAGTAAGGTATATAAAATGTTGTATGGTAACTATGTAAGAATTAGTCGGACGAGGTTAGAAAAGTTTGAGGAAAGAGAATGTAAATGTAGTATACAAAGGAACATTGGGGAAATATTTGTAAATTCTCAAGTGTGCAGCAAAGTCCACTAGGTTTAGGATTTTTGCATAAAGTGTTACACAAGCATTTTTATATCCCAAGTAAACTTCAGAGGTTTTTCCTGCGGTAGGTAGAAAAATGCTGTAAGTGTGGTGGGGAAAAGAGTAGTAGTTGAGAACATGTTTTTTTAAGACTAATGAATTGTCAGATTTTAAAAATTACCTACACAGTACTCTTATAGAATTGTTTGGGGAACAGATGGATATAACCAAGAAAATGACTAATCTGAGCTTGAGTGTATGATCTGAATTGCCTGGAAATAGTAAGGCTTTAAGTTTAATGTTCTTGACTGACTTCGATTTTCTAGCATTTTTTTTTTTTGGCAAAATCCATACCCAACTTAAAGGAAATTCTGGATATTGTAAAGCAGATGAAAGAACTGGAGGTGAGATGCTTGGAAAAAGGTTTGAAATTTGTGGGAATATACTGCGGTGGTGGTGCTGTGGTAGCGTTGTCACCTCACAGTAAGATGTTGTCCTGTTCAATTCTCAGCTAGAGCGTCTTCTGTGTGGAGACATGCGTGAATGGGCATACCTTCGTTGAAGGTTGTGTGTCAGGGCCGGCAACTCGGCACGAAAAAATCTACTGCCAATCATTAGCGGACCAGAGTTCCGCTGTGGCGACCCCTAACTGGGAAAAGCCGAAAGACACAAGAAGTACGTAGAGAATAATGTTTAGGAGGAGTGAGGTTTGAGAGAAGGCAGCAATGGTCATTTATGTAATCTTGAATTGAATGAAAATTGTTAAAACATGTATGTATACTGCATGACAGTGAATAGAAGGTGTTATTGCAGTGTGTTCTTGAAGTTAGGAGAGTCTTTTCCATGAATGTATGTAAACTCACATTACAGCTTAAAATGTGATGATTTAATACAAATGTTAAAATCTGTGGGAAAAGCCTGCAGCACAAAATCAGTTTTCACTCTAAAAAAGCCACAGCTTACCATCACTGACCTCCTAAAATTGGCTGGTGTTGAAGAGATCCTGGCAGCAATACACTTTTTACAGGCATTACAAACTGGACCTGACCTGGAGGTGTAGGACATAGTTCACCAGTACTATTCTGCAGGGCATGCTGCTCTCCTCCACTATAGTCTTTTCAACCATCCTTACTCTCCTAACTTCAAGAACTGCCAGCTGTGGTAGCATTCTCTTATGTAATGACTGTTAACAATGAACCACAAGATGAACATAGTACCATTGTATATAGTCCATTTACTATAATTGTAGGTTATGTGATCACTGCTACAGTCCATTTTCTCACCCAACATCATCTCTGAAACTAGGAATCCTTAAGGCCAGGGAGAGTAAATACCTGTTTCTACTCTATTCATTACAGTTACTCGTATTTTCTATTACTGATGTTTTTATTTAGATACCATAGGAGGGTACTTTTTTCCTGGGCAGTCCTAGTAGGCCAGGCCTTTTGGGAGCACACGGTTCTCTCTTTGTGCATAACCAATCTGTACAGTTGTAGGACAAAATAAAACTGAAGGTTGACAGCTCTACATCAGCATTTGTACCAAGTGTGTGGATATAGGAGGTAAAGGTGGTATCAGCCAGCAAATGAGGAAGAGTTCTATTCTGAAAGTCTTGCCAAAGACCATATCCTATGATGACCATTTCCCAATGTAATGACTGCAGCAGTGACCACACTTTAATAACATTTACAGTTATGATAAGTTATGATAAGTTGATAATTCAACTGTACCTTGGCTATCGAGGAGTATCTACTTCACAGATGGCTAAAGCATTTTCCTGTACTATTTTAGGAAGACAGCCAGTGTATACAGTCCCTATTTTTATGCAGGCCTGCTGTGACATTTCACATGTATGATTGTAAGTGATTGTGGCAGTATTTCATTATATGATCACTGTATACACAATTACACCCAGTCCGCACTAGACAGGTTAAGTCCATATTAAGATTATGTAATGTGAATTGTCCATACAAGAAAACACTGCATCAGTGATGTTTTAGTCGACATTCATTATGGAAATTAAGTACTATGTACCTAAAGCTAAATTTTAGCAATCATTAAATGGATGGAGCACATAGGAAAGCTTGGTGTTTCTATATAAATATCTTTCTTTCTCATGTTGCAGTATTCATAACTGTAGAGAGGTCATCCGGCCAGTATACCAAAGTCTTAGGAGCAGGAGTATGCGCAGTGTTTGATGTCAGAGCCATAAACAAACAGCTATAAAAGTGACATCTGCACATACCCACTTCAGAACATTTATGCAGCAGTGATCTTCGGATTGCCAGCTTCGGGAAGCAGTTTGTCGTTTGACTCGGCCATCAGCTACAGATAAGTACCCTTTGGGTTTTTTGTTATCTCTTCTTTAGCTTTTCAGCCATACATGTCAACTAGAAAGGGGAAGTGTGCTTGTGGAAGACAAATTCCACACAAGGACACAAATAAGTGCTTATTCTGTTTAGGGGAGGCGCACGACCATACATCTTGTGACATTTGTAAATCATTTGTGCCTAAAACACTTCACAGCCATCTGGCTGTACTAAAACTTTATCACAAGAACCAGAGGTTCTGGTGTCTAGCATTAGGTATGGAGGGCGGGGTAGGTACTTCTGATGAGCCGCCTCGAAAGAAGGCCAAAAAGTTAGGTCCGATGCCCATGCTGCACCTCAGGAGTCCAGTGAGACTCTCAAGGCAGATGTTAGCCCAGAGTCCCATCGGACATTTGTTTCTCAACTAGAACCAGGAACCGTGATGGAAACCGGTTTGGCGGAAATGCTGAGTATTTCTGTTGAGATAGATCAGCCATCAGCTCCTGATGGCAAGGGGGAACCATGGCTCGTGGCATCAGAGGGGCCTGCTCCTGTTCTGCCATCCTCCCAGACATCTGCTTCTAAATCGACGCATCCTCCAACTCCTCTGAAGAAGAAACAGAAACTAAAACATACAGAAATGCAACCTGCACCTGGCTGGGAGTTTTTTTCCCTAAAGTCTTTTCAGGGCATTCCAGGCCCTCCAGTCACAGAATCTGCTCCTTCTCCAGTGCAGGCCTTAGAAGAATCAGAGGAAGATTACTCATCCTCTGAAGATTCCCGTACTTACTGCTCTCAAATTGAATCCCCCAAGGACTTCATTACCCCTAAGGAAGAGGACTCAAGCAGTCATGAATTTCTGGAGATACCATCTCTCTCTCATGAGAGAACACTTCAAATGGCAGGCCTCAGATGTTTAAGAAACAAAAAAAGATGTATTCTGAATTACTACAAATAGATCAGCCCTCCTCATCGGCAGTCCCTCCCTTGGTTCTGGGCTTTCAATATGCCTTTCTGGCTGCTTCACAAGCTCCTGACTCTCATTCCCCCAGCTTCCAAATGTCCAGACAGGTTCTATAAAGTCCCTCAGGATCCATAGTACCTGTTCAAGAATCCCCTTGCAGACCCTGCAGTCATAGCAGTCTCAGATGACCAGTCCTCTAGACAGCTGTCTTCAGCCTCTCTATTCCCTACTAACAAGGACAGCAAGTTTGTGGATAGGCTAGGAAAGAAGGTCTGTACTTATTCCACACATGCCATCAGAGCCCTAAATTATCAAGCCCACATGGCCAGGTTTGTTTCAGACACCCTCTCAAAGGCTTCAGCTTTCATACCTGATGTACCAGACTTGCCTGCTAAGTCCCAACTTAACTCCCTACTCTCCACCACCTCACAGGTGACTAGGCACTCTAAGTGCAACTATGATGTATTGGAGGCCTCTTCAAAATATGCAGCTTCGGCTATGTCTTGAGGCGATACTCCTGGGTGAGGCTCCAACTCCTTCCTATGGATGTACAAACCAAGTTGTTGGATGCACCACTAGATAATAAGGCCCTTTTCGGTGCAGCTTCTGCAGAGCTCCTCAAATCCCTACAAGAAAAGGGAAAGGAGTTGCAAAATTTAAAACATTTACTGGTTTCACCTATCCCTAGGTTACCATAGGAATTAACCTCAAAGAATCAATAATCCAATACGTTAAAATATATAAATCCTCCGCACATGCTGTATCCACAAATAACGCCAACGGAAGAGAATTCTTCTTTATTGTAAAGCAAAAGTCAATTAACATACAACATAAAACCAGTAGTTTAGCGCTTTCATCTGCCAAGCGCAGACTTCTTCAGAACTAGTGGGTGTAACCATTCCCAGCATTTAAAAAACATTTTTGGCGCCAACACTATAATTGTCACTTAAAGAAACATACTATTCACAATGCAAATAGAACGTGGATACATAATAAATGACTTTTTTAACTTTTTTCTTCTTCTAATTGTCTTTACTGCTTATGACTGTGTGCACTGAAACAGAACCATACATTAATACCATAAATCGATATTTCAAACTGTAAGCCATACCTGTTAAGAGCTTATGAATAAAATATGAATATAAATAAACTTATATAAAATGTTACTATTGCATATAAATGTAAATATGAATATAAATAAGAAACTGAATATAAATATAAATGTGAATTTTAAAATTTTTTTTATAAATGTGAATTTTAAAATTTTTAAAATAGATACTGCTAAAAACATATAGGAATTCCATGAATGAATATTAACAATAGATGATAAATTGTAATTTATAATTAAAATTAAGAGTCCAATATCAAGTAAGGTTTAATACTAGTGGTAACTAGCGCTAAACTACTGGTTTTATGTTGTATGTTAATTGACTTTTGCTTTACAATAAAGAAGAATTCTCTTCCGTTGGCGTTATTTGTGGATACAGCGTGTGTGGAGGATTTATATATTTTAACGTATTGGATTATTGATTCGCTGTTCCAGTTACGTGGTTCCAAACAGGCGCATTGCCAGAAACCGGTTTGTGGTTTTATCTGTTGTGTGATTTTTTACCTTTACTAATTAACCTCAAAGGACAACCTTTGTTAGGAGACAGTCATCTCATCCTGCTCTCACCACAGGCTAAGGGACATAGGCAATCTAGGAAACATAACACTCCTAGACCTCCTTCCTCCTCTAATACCACTTCCTTTCGGAAGCAGCCTGCCCAGGACAGAACCCCTCCACTGTGACTCTATCCCACTACCTCCCTCTACCCCTGTCCTTATGCCTCACCCTCTCCATACCCTCCTGACGGAAGATCACCTTAGAGGTCTGGGTCCTCTCCACAATTCAAAAAGGTTATTTTTATGACTTGGTGGACACTACCCCCCTTCCAGGGGATACCTCAACCTTATCCAAGCCAGCTTCATCTTTTTCCCTCTCTTCTGAATCAACTACATGCTCAGGGCACCATAGAAAGGGTACCACCACAGCAAACAAACAAGGGATTTTACTCAAGGATGTTTTTGGTCCCAAGAAAAGATGGTCCTTGGAGACCAATTTTGGATTTGTCTATACTCGACCTTTTTCTCAAGGTTCCCACTTTCAAAATGCTCACCTTGCATCTGCTCTTGCCCCTTATTCCCCACCAGGCCTTTATGGTATCCCTGGTTTTGAAGGACGCCTATCTTCACATTCCTATTCACCCCTGCTACAGGAAATTCCTACGTTTTTCAGTAGGTTCCTTGGATTTTCAATTTTCTGCATTACCTTTTGGGCTTTCCACAGCTCCCAGGGTGTTCACAAAGTGTCTAGCTCCAGTGATTGCCCACTGCAGAAAGCAGGGTATTTAAATCTACCCATACCAAGACAACCTGTTATACTTCACCAGGACAGTCACACCCTTTACCGTCACCTACACCTTGTGACCAAAACTCTGGCAGACTTGGAGTTCACTGTGAACCAGGAGAAGTCCCACCTGACCCCTACACAAGACCTAGTATTCTTAGGGTGCAAGATATGAACCAACAAGTTGGCAGCCTTCATTCCCTGCCAGAAGATAAAAGACCTCGTCTTTTACCTCAAAAATCTTCTCACTCTTCAAACATTGTCAGCCAAGAGAATTCCTGAGAGCCCTGGGCCACATGGCATCCTTGATACCCATGTTCCATTTGGCATATCTGCATATGAGAAAGTTCCAGTGGATACTGAAGACTCATTGGAACCAACATTCTCACCCTCTGGATATCTCCCCCTTTCCTGTCATGCTTTAAAAAAGAACTGGAATGGTGGATTGCAGCCATCAATCTCAACCAGGGCATACACTTGCAGATACCTCCATCCTTACAGCAAATCTTCACAGATGCTTCAGACCTAGGTTGGGGGGGGCAGTTCTGCACCACCACTACAAACTAAGCAAAGTGCAGGGAGAATGATCTCGACTCAGGCAAAGGGACCACATCAGTATCAAAGAGATAAGGGCCCTTTACCTAGCATTGCAGATCTTCCAACAAGTCCTCTTTCCAGGCACCTTGAAAGTAGTCACAGACAATATGACTGTCCTGTGGTACATAAACATAGCCATACAGATTTGTTCAGTAGCGTCAACACTTCATGTACACCTGCAAGCAGTGTACATTCCTTCAGAAGAGAATGCAATGGCAGACGCTCTGTACCCTCTCACGAATGGATACTTCACAGAGAATGTTCCTGGATCTTATACGCAAGTGAGGTATTCCTCAGGCAGATATGTTTGCCTCCTCCCAGAACAGGCAGATTGTTCTGTTTTGTACACAAGGGATGCATATCTCCAAGCTTGGAAAGTGGATGCCTTCTCTTTCTCTTGGGCCGGAATGTATCTTTATGCCTTTCCCCCCTTCACACTGATTCAGAAGGTCCTTCTGAAGATCCAGAGGGACAAACCAAAAATCCTGCTGGTGACTCCCTTTTGGGCAAGACAGCATTGTTTTCCTCTTCTTCACCTTTTAGCCAAGAGCAATCACCACAGATTACCCCACCATTTCGACCTACTCACACAAGACAGGGGGTCCCTAATACTCCCTCAGGTGATCAATCTCAGACTCACCTTATGGGTGATAGGATTCTGATCCCCTTCAGACACCTATAGTCAGAGGATGTACTGAATGTCCTGCAGGAGGCCAGGAAACCTAGTACCAGGAGAAATTGTGTCAAAATGGAAAAGATTCTTCAGGTGGTGGCAAAAAAAAAAAACAGGGCCCTTTATTCATTCCGGTACCCATGCTCCTTTATTACTTGTGTGAGCTTCTACATTCGCGTACTCTTCTGTTAAGGTGCATTTATCTGCCATTTCCACTTGTCTTCCTTTGGTACCTCCTTTGGCATCCAGGTTAGAGGTTAAGCTCTTTTTGAAAGATGGTCCTCCATATCCGACACCCTCGTAAGCCAAAACCTCCTACATGAGGTGAGGCACAAAGATGTCCCACTCACTAGGTTGAATAAGGAGAAGGTAACAGTCAGCTGTCTATCAGGTGCCAGAATCCAACACACAACATACACACTCAGGTCACTCCACAACAAGTACAAGTATGACTCTGTCATTGTCCATGTGGGTGTGAATGACCCGAGAAGCACCTTCCTGGACTACATGAAGAGAGACCTGGTGGAGCTCTTGGATTGTCTGGCCCAGGCAGGTATTGTACTAGACTTGAAATACTAGTGGTAACTAGCGCTAAACTACTGGTTTTATGTTGTATGTTAATTGACTTTTGCTTTACAATAAAGAAGAATTCTCTTCCGTTGGCATTATTTGTGGATACAGCGTGTGCGGAGGATTTATATATTTTAACGTATTGGATTATTGATTCGCTGTTCCAGTTACGTGGTTCCAAACAGGCGCATTGCCAGAAACCGGTTTGTGGTTTTATCCGTTGTGTGATTTTTTACCTTTACTAATTAACCTCAAAGGACAACCTTGTTAGGAGACAGTCATCTCATCCTGCTCTCACCACAGGCTAAGGGACATAGGCAATCTAGGAAACATAACACTCCTAGACCTCCTTCATCCTCTAATACCACTTCCTTTCGGAGGCAGCCTGCCCAGGACAGAACCCCTCCACTGTGACTCTATCCCACTACCTCCCTCTACCCCTGTCCTTATGCCTCACCCTCTCCATACCCTCCTGACGGAAGATCACCTTAGAGGTCTGGGTCCTCTCCACAATTCAAAAAGGTTATTTTTATGACTTGGTGGACACTACCCCCCTTCCAGGGGATACCTCAACCTTATCCAAGCCAGCTTCATCTTTTTCCCTCTCTTCTGAATCAACTACATGCTCAGGGCACCATAGAAAGGGTACCACCACAGCAAACAAACAAGGGATTTTACTCAAGGATGTTTTTGGTCCCAAGAAAAGATGGTCCTTGGAGACCAATTTTGGATTTGTCTGTACTCGACCTTTTTCTCAAGGTTCCCACTTTCAAAATGCTCACCTTGCATCTGCTCTTGCCCCTTATTCCCCACCAGGCCTTTATGGTATCCCTGGTTTTGAAGGACGCCTATCTTCACATTCCTATTCACCCCTGCTACAGGAAATTCCTACGTTTTTCAGAAGGTTCCTTGGATTTTCAATTTTCTGCATTACCTTTTGGGCTTTCCACAGCTCCCAGGGTGTTCACAAAGTGTCTAGCTCCAGTGATTGCCCACTGCAGAAAGCAGGGTATTTAAATATACCCATACCAAGACAACCTGTTATACTTCACCAGGACAGTCACACCCTTTACCGTCACCTACACCTTGTGACCAAAACTCTGGCAGACTTGGAGTTCACTGTGAACCAGGAGAAGTCCCACCTGACCCCTACACAAGACCTAGTATTCTTAGGGTGCAAGATATGAACCAGCAAGATGGCAGCCTTCATTCCCTGCCAGAAGATAAAAGACCTCGCCTTTTACCTCAAAAATCTTCTCACTCTTCAAACATTGTCAGCCAAGAGAATTCCTGAGAGCTCTGGGCCACATGGCATCCTTGATACCCATGTTCCATTTGGCAAATCTGCATATGAGAAAGTTCCAGTGGATACTGAAGACTCATTGGAACCAACATTCTCACCCTCTGGATATCTCCCCCTTTCCTGTCATGCTTTAAAAAAGAACTGGAATGGTGGATTGCAGCCATCAATCTCAACCAGGGCATACACTTGCAGATACCGCCATCCTTACAGCAAATCTTCACAGATGCTTCAGACCTAGGTTGGGGGGGGGGGCAGTACTACACCACCACTACAAACTAAGTAAAGTGCAGGGAGAATGATCTCGACTCAGGCAAAGGGACCACATCAGTATCAAAGAGATAAGGGCCCTTTACCTAGCATTGCAGATCTTCCAGCAAGTCCTCTTTCCAGGCACCTTGAAAGTAGTCACAGACAATATGACTGCCCTGTGGTACATAAACATAGCCATACAGATTTGTTCACTAGCGTCAACACTTCAGTGTACATTCCTTCAGAAGAGAATGCAATGGCAGACACTCTGTACCCTCTCACGAATGGATACTTCACAGAGAATGTTCCTGGATCTTATACACAAGTGAGGTATTCCTCAGGCAGATATATTTGCCTCCTCCCAGAACAGGCAGATGCCTCTGTTTTGTACACAAGGGATGCATATCTCCAAGCTTGGAAAGTGGATGCCTTCTCTTTCTCTTGGGCCGGAATGTATCTTTATGCCTTTCCCCCCTTCACACTGATTCAGAAGGTCCTTCTGAAGATCCAGAGGGACAAACCAAAAATCCTGCTGGTGACTCCCTTTTGGGCAAGACAGCATTGTTTTCCTCTTCTTCACCTTTTAGCCAAGAGCAATCACCACAGGTTACCCCACCATTTCGACCTACTCACACAAGACAGGGGGTCCCTAATACTCCCTCAGGTGATCAATCTCAGACTCACCTTATGGGTGATAGGATTCTGATCCCCTTCAGACACCTATAGTCAGAGGATGTACTGAATGTCCTGCAGGAGGCCAGGAAACCTAGTACCAGGAGAAATTGTGTCAAAATGGAAAAGATTCTTCAGGTGGTGTCAAACAAAAAAACAGGGCCCTTTATTCATTCCGGTACCCATGCTCCTTTATTACTTGTGTGAGCTTCTACATTCGCGTACTCTTCTGTTAAGGTGCACTTATCTGCCATTTCCACTTGTCTTCCTTTGGTACCTTCTTTGGCATCCAGGTTAGAGGTTAAGCTCTTTTTGAAAGATGGTCCTCCATATCCGACACCCTCGTAAGCCAAAACCTCCTACATGAGGTGAGGCACAAAGATGTCCCACTCACTAGGTTGAATAAGGAGAAGGTAACAGTCAGCTGTCTATCAGGTGCCAGAATCCAACACACAACATACACACTCAGGTCACTCCACAACAAGTACAAGTATGACTCTGTCATTGTCCATGTGGGTGTGAATGACCCGAGAAGCACCTTCCTGGACTACATGAAGAGAGACCTGGTGGAGCTCTTGGATTGTCTGGCCCAGGCAGGTGTACTAGACTTGAAATGTATCCTACCTTCACTCAGAGTGATACTGCAGTACAAACAGAAATGATTGACTTCAACAGTTGGCCAAGTTTCTGGTATCTAAGGGGATACAGTATCTGTCTGCTTGGGATGACATGACTGACAAGACCTCGATGCTTTGCCAGAGGTGGCCTGCATCTGTCACCCCTGGGATTCCGGGTACTGGCTAAAGCTCTTACCACCCCTATAGTGCCTTTTTTTAGGCGGTGTTCCAAAGACCAAATTACCACCATAACAGCTATAAGTAAATGCAATCTGAGGGTCATGCTGCTCAACGATAGAAGTCTAAATCTCAAGATTCACGAAGCACGCCTCAAAATTTTTATTTTATTTTATTTATTTAACATTTTTTGATCAGGAAAGTCTAACTAGGCTCCATAGAGCCTATTTTCAGTGGAGGCCTGGGGAGAAATGCTCCAGACACATGTCTTTAGAATGTGGGAGGAAACCGGAGTACCCAGAGAAAATGAACGCAGGGAGAACATGCTAACTCTGCACAGAAGGCACCCCAGCCGAGAATCGAACTGGAGAACCTCTTGCTGTGAGGCGACAATGTTAACCACTGCACCACTCATTTTCAGTTGTTTAAGCACTCCGTAAAATGGAGAACATCAACATTTGTGCTTAACAGAGACCTAGTTTAAAGTAGCAGAAAGCACCCCTGCGCTACCAGGCTATAACTCATTCCACACCTTTCGGGCCCGAAACATGAACCGAAGCTGCAAAGGCGGCGGTGTCTCCATATTCATAAAGGATATGCACACCTCCAGACTAGTAGCCTAGCATAATGCATCTGAGATACTTCAGGTACAACTAACATTAGGTAAGACTGCGATCCAGGTCGTACCCTGGTATAAGTCCCCAACCATGTCCCTAGACTCTCACTCCACGTTCCTAAGCACCCTGGAATCTATCAAGGTCCAACCCAACACACTCATACTAGGAGACTTAAACTACCCCTCCATCAACTGGGAAAACTAGTCAAGCAACAATGCCCTGGCCCAACACTTCCTGGAATTCATCAAATCCAATGCCCTGCACCAGCTCATTCTTACCTCCACTAGAGGGAGCAACATCCTTGACCTGGTTATTACTAACATGGGCAACCATTGCTCTACGCCAGTAGTCAGTTCCTCCCTGGTTAGATCCGACCATAAAATAATCACCATGGAAATCCACATCTCACCCCCCACCCGCCGCAAAGGTATACACCATGAAAAACTTCTAGAAAGCTGACTTTGGACTCCTAAAAACAGAGGTGGCTAACTTCACGGCACCCATGCCAGTGGAAAATAGATGCAAGATTGCCGAATCATACAACAGTGAACTGTACGAACAAGTACATAAATGCAAAGAAACTAGCCATACCCAGTAGAACCAAGATGCTCTCCTCCAAAAAAAAGGAAGCCATTCTGGTGGTCCCCTGACATTTAATAAACTCTACAACAGAAGCAAGAAACTGTTACAGAAAAAGGTGACGTCCCAAGACTGGAAAAAATCCCTTATTAGCCTCAACAAAAAGTTGAAATCTCTCATCAAAACCTCCAAAGCTAGCTATGAAGGCAGAATTGTGTCAGACACTAAAAACAACCACAAGGCCTTCTTTAGTTATATCAAGACTGTCCATGGCAATACCCAGATTTGCTCCGAGTTACTGCACAATGGTACCTCCTATACTGAACCAACAAATATTGCCAACATATTGGCCGACAGATTCAGTGCCAACCTTACCACTCCCCCCCCCCCCCCATTAAAGGACCAATCTTAATACCGGAAGAATGCCAGGCACCCTGCATTACTGCAGCACAGGTTAAAGCTGCATTGTCTAAGGCCAAGAATGCAGCTTCCATGGGACCTGACAATATCACTGGCTGTGTTCTACATGAATTACACAGAGAACTGGCACCACATTAGTGTGCTCTGTTTACATACAGCCTCACTTCAGGCTTTGTCCGTACCAAATGATGCACTGCTACAGTCATCCCTCTCCAGAAAGGAGGAGCAACTACAGACCCTGGAAATTATCATCCCATTAGCCTGACTAGTCTGATATGTAAGGCTATGGAGTGCATCATCATGGACCTAATTAACAAGGATATAGGGAATCCCCAATCTCTAGATCCCACGCAGTTTGTTTTTGTGAAAGGTAGATCATGCCTGCTCAACCTGGTTGACTTCTTTGTGTCAGTCACCAGAGCAGTGGATGAAGGTAAGGCAGCTCATACAGCCTACCTCGATCAGGCCAAGGCCTTTGATACCATTCCTCACGCAGAAATTATTGATAAACAAACCAAACTAGGCATCAACTCCTATATCATTAGGTGGGTTGCAAATTGGCTGACAGAACACACAGTGTGAAAGTAGCGGACTCCAAGTCAGACTGCTGACCAGTCACGAGTGGAGTCCCAGTGGGATCGGTCCTGGGTCTTCTCCTGTTTTGCATCTACTTCTCAGAAGTCCAGGCCAACACGGAGGGACTCGGGCTGACCAAATTTGCAGACAACTGCAAACTGGGAGCCATTATTAACTCCCCAAGTGATGCAGACATCCTACAAAAGGCCCCACTGAGACCAGTGACTGGTGTCGGAACCATGGCCTTAAGCTTAATGCCAAAATATGCGTCATCCCCTTTGGGAAAAACTCAGTTCCCACTAATTACCACATCGATGGGAGCCCACTGAACACTTAAGGCATTATAAGAGATCTGGGGACACAGGTTGACAGCACCCTCTCCTTCGACCACCACATTGCCACTGTGGTCAGAAAGTCCTCCTATGTGGCACATCTCATTGCCAAGGGTTTTGCATCCAGGAAGAAAGAGGTAATCATTTCTTTCTACTCTTCCCTCGTTACACTAATCATAAAGTATAATGCCCCATTTGGCATGTACCTCATTAAATACCTGCAACAGCTGGAGAGGCCACAGAAGTACCTCACAAAGAGAATCCTAGGCCTTAAACACATGTCCCACGTGGACAGACTCAAAAAAACTCCAGCTATTCTTTGTCTCATATCGTCTACTAAGAGGCGATTTCTGCTTGACTTACAAAGCCATGTCTGACCCAGCTCTGTTAGAAATGCTACATCTAAAGAAATCCCAATCCCGCCGCCCCACAAGCTCCAGAAACCTCAACCTCAACCTCAGCCTCATTACCCCAATCAACAGAACATGCTTTAGGGGCAGGTGCATAACCCAGAGACTGCCCCAGGCTCTGGAGTAGACTTTCCATACATGTCAAGCAGAGCACCTCACTCGCCTTCTTCAAGAGAAATCTTGATGAGTGGATGGGAAATAGAAAGTTCACCCCAGGGATAACTCCAGTGACTCTCCTTGATTGAGTCACTGGGAACTAACAACAGGCAGCACGATGCCAGGGCACTTCTGTGGGCTTGGCTTGTAAAGGCCCCAGGGCCATTAGCCTAGTACATACCTATGAACGTGAGATTTAAATTTTGTCCTTGAAAAACTCACCTTACCTCCATTTGAGCCAGCTCACTCAGCATCACTGAAGCTGTGTACCTGGAAAACAGTACTGCTGGTGGCCCTTACATCCGCCAGGAGGGTATCAGAAATTCAAGCTGTGATAGCCATCCCTCTTTACCTCATCTTCTATAAAGACAGGGTCTCCCTCATGACTAGCCCTTCCTTCATGCCTAAGGTGGTTAATCTGCTATCTTTGAATCAGACCATTAACCTGTCTTCTTCCCTCAAGCTCAAAATTCCTCTGAAAGAACTTTACATTCCTTAGATGTTCACAGACAACTTCGGTATTACCTGGACAAAACTAAACCCATTAGAATGTGTGACCAGCTGTTTGTCTGCTTTCACCCAAGGGCCTTAGGGAAGGCAGTCTCAAAACAGACGATATCTTCATGGATTTCAAAGGCTATCTTTGCATGTTACTCCCTTCATGGGAAAACTCTATCTGAAAATGTGAGAGCTCATTCCACCAGGGCAGCTGCTGCTTCAGCGACCTTCTTCAGGGGGGTAGACAACGCTTCTCTCCTAAAAGTGGCTACCTGGTCATCAGTCCATACATTTACCAGACATTATAAACTAGATTTCAGTTTCTATAGACAGAACTGGGTTTGCTAGATCTATCATACATGGTCTCATAGACCAGGGACCTCATCCTTCCTCCCAGGCTCATACCTAAAAGCTTTGGTGCTCTCCCTACAGTTATAAATACTGCTACGTGAGAATAGAAGGGCATAGAATAGTTCTGTAAGAACTTACCATAACCTTAGATGTCCTTCTCTTCCATGTTGCAGTATTCAGTCCCACCCTCCTACCCCCTCTTTCTCTGTTTATCTACTTGATGGGCCCTTCTCTCTCTCTCTCCATCAAATCAAACCTCAACAGCAGGCACATGCCTCCATGAGGCACCCCCTAGCCGGGTCTCACATGTGGGTCTGAAAAGCTTCCCCATGTCCACTTCTTTGCTTGCCAACGGTACTGTTGTGTGCGGCAGTCCATTCTGAAGTGCAGACATCACTTTTATAGCCAACGTCAGTTTATGACATCAAGCATCCCATGTACCCCTGTTCCTAAGACTTTGGTATATTGGCTGGTTGTCTGGTGCTGCAGGCAACCTCCCTACAGTTATAAATACTGCAACATGGAAGAGAAGGACATCTAAGGTTATGGTAAAATGCCCTTCTATTCCCATGTTGCCGTATTCAACATATGGGGTTTACTCCTCTTACTTCATGAATGTCTGGCCAGCATACAAAAGTTTTCGATCCCTGTATGGTGTGTGGGATGTCTGACGTGGCTGAAGGAACGTGGGTCATAAAAGTGATGTTTGCATGCACCAGCCCCCAGAACTTTTTAGCTGCCAGTTGAACGCCAGGTGTTCTGCCTTCACAGCCGTCAGATTCAAGAAATCAGATAAGTGCCCCATTGGGGAATCTTTCAGTCCTTTTCTTTCATTTAATGCTTGTTCATGTCATCCAGAAAGGGCAAGTGTAAGTGTGGCTGTCAGATGCCTCACAAGGATGCCCATGATCAATGCCTCTTTTATTTGGGATGGTCACACGATTACAAGGCCTACTCCATTTGTCAGGCGTTCATGCCCAAAACATTGCGCAGCCGTCAGCAGGCACTTGACTTGTATTTAGAAAATTAAAGGTTAAAACAAATAGCTTTAGGGATGGAGAGTTCCTCCAACGTACCTACGTAACCACCAAAAAAGAAAGCCAAACCTATACGGCCTACCACTTCAGCAGCGGCTGTAGCATCTGACCCTCAGCCTGTGGCAGACTGCCTGGTAGAGGAATCGGGCTCCGCCTCCTCAGATGTAGCAGGTACCTCCACAGAAGCCGCACAATCCCGTGTTGAGGGCATGTCCATAGAGGCTGTACCGGCATCTGGTTCCGATGCCAGGGGGAACCAGCACTTTCAGTAGGTCCATTGGATCCCTCCAGTTCCTTACAGACTCCAGGCCTTCCTCCTTTCAGATGCCCGCCAGGCATCTAAAAAGGAGGAGAAAAAGAAGCATATTTCTACTCCCACTGAAAGCATGCCTGACTGACTTTCAGCCAAAGTCTGTTCAATGCCTTCATGGCTATGTGTCCTACTTCTGCAGGGACTACTAACATTCCTCCTCCCATTTTGAGTCCAAGGCCTCAAACCACAGACCCAACCATGAGGAAAGAGAAGATCTCTGACTCTTCATCTGAAGATTCACTTTCTTACACTTCCCAGTTTTCTTCTCCCTTGGGGTATGGATCCCCAGAGGAAGAATCTGTTGACCCTGACTCCCCAGCTGAGGATTTGAATTTTGGGGGAACCATCTCCAAGGTGAAAGAGCCTTTTAAGTGGAAGTCCTCTGAAATGACTGAGGACCAAAAAAGATGATATGACCGCATTTAGATGGATTCCCCAAGTCCGTCTGTTGTTCCCCCAATTCTGCCTGCCTTCCTGGATGCCTTCTCAGCATCCTTAAATCTTGACTCACAACCATCTGCCCCACACAGGCCTGATAGACTGTATAAAGTCCCTGAGACTGCTAAGTACCTCCTTAAGTTTCCACCAGCAGACCCTGCCACCACCTCCCATTTCTACAGATAAGGCATCTAAACTTTTACCCACCACAAGTATCCTGCCTGCTGACAAAGACAGCAAAATCATGAAGCATTTGGGTAAGAAAATCTACACCTCTGCCACCTTGCCCTTCAGGGCTACTAACTACCAGACACATATGGCTAAATATGCCTTATCACTCCTGGAGAAAGCCTCCAAGGAGTTGGCTGGTACACCAGAATGTGCTGTCAAAGCTTCACTGTCTTCTCTTCTGGTTCTCACCCCCCAGGTCACAAGGCACTCAAAGTGCAGCTATGATGCTGCTGAGGCCTCTGCAAGGTCAGCAGCATCAGCAGCTGCCTTAAGAAGGTACTCCTGGCTGTGGCTCCAGCCCCTTCCACATGATTTCAGAGCAAAGCTGATTGATGCCTCCCTGGACAACACAGCCTTGTTTAGTGCAAAAGTGACTGATTTGTTTAAGTCACTGCAGCATAAGGGGAAAGAAATTCAAGATTTGAAACACTTGCCAGTCTCCCCTATTCCTAAATTTAAAAGAAACTACCCAGCTAAAACACAGTTCATTAAAAAACTTTCTCGCCATCTGCTCCCTCTAGGCTTAGAAAACCTACCAGAAAGCAACCCCTCCAGCTAGAGCTACACCTCCCTCTAGCCAGAGACTGTCCTTTCAAGACAGGGCAGGTAGCATCTGACTATCTGCCAAACCTACAAACCTCTGCCTCCTCCTTGTCTCCTTCTGTCAGTTCGCCTCTCTCACTGCCTCCCTGTGTTGGACATCTGTCACCTCAGACAAATGGGTCATTTCTATCCTTTAGAATGGGTATTTCATGACCTGGCTATGCGAAAAGGCATCCCACAACCTCTAAAACAATAGCTACACCTCCTGCAGCCAGTACTACAGGCACTGCTGGCTCAAGGCTCCATAGAAACAGTGCCCCTCCAGCAAAAGGATGAGATTTCTATTCCAGGATGTTCCTGGTTCCAAGTAAAGACGGTCCTTGGAGACCAATTCTAGACCTCTCATATCTTAACTTATTCCTAAAGGTTCCAACCTTCAGGATGTTGACCCTACCAACCCTTTTTCTTATCCCCCTGGGGTCTATAGCCACCTTAGACATAAAGAATGCCTATCTTCACATCCCCATAAAGCCCACCTTCAGGAAATACCTGAGGTTCTTGGTGGGCCCTTCTCACTTTCAGTTCTCTGCCTTGAAGTATGGGCTTTCTACTGCACCCAAGGTTTTCACCAAATGTTTGGTTCCAGTGATTGCCTTCTGCAGGGCAAAGGGAATCCAGATATTCCCTTATCTGGATGACCTGCTGATGCAGGCAGGCAACAAGGAGACCCTCCTGCAACATATATACCTGGTTGTCTCTCTCCTACAGTGTCTAAGATTCCAGATAAGTTACCCAAAATCCCATCTGGAACCTACTCAAGACCTGGTCTTCTTGGGGTACAGAAGTTGGTCACATGTCATGAAAACTACCTCCGCCCATAAAAGGTGGAAAACTTGACAGAACACCTACTTCTGGTCCTTAAAGTTAACAGAATTGACAGCAAGGCAGTAACTCAGGCTCCCGGGCTACATGGCATCCACTATCCCCATGTTACCATTAGCAAGACTTCATATGAGAAAGCTGCAATGGTACCTTCGGTCAGTCTGGACACAACACTCCCACCCCTTGGAGTACAGGGTTCCCCTCCTACCATGCCTCAAACTAGAAATCCAGTGGTGGTTGACACAGGTGACCCACAATCCAGGTCTTCCCTCCAACCACCCCTCCCAAACAGATCATGAATGCAGATGCTTTAGACTTGGGCTGAGGAGCAACTCTGGGTCATCATACAGTGCAGGGTCTGTGGCCAGAGCCACAAAATCAAGAACACATCAATGTCCGAGAGATGAAGGCAATTCTCTTGGCCTTTTGAGCCTTTCAACCATATCTTCAGAAAGGTCCACTAAATATTTTCACAGATAATACCACAGTCCTGTGGTACCTCAACAAACAGGGAGAGACCAAGTCCTACTTACTTTGTAGGGTAGCTCTTCTAGTATGGGAATTGACCACCTCACGGGGGGGGGGGGTGGTTACACTGCAGGCAGTCTACATTTCCTCTCTACAGAACTCCCAGGCAGACTATCTCAGCAGACCATCACAAACAACCACGAATGGATGCTTCACATGGATGTCTTCCTTTATGTGGTCCACCAGTGGGGTATACCTCAAATAAACCTGTTTGGCTCCTCCATCAACAGGCAACTTCCTGGATTTTGCACCAGGACACCACATCCTCAGGCACTGGCAACAAATGCCTTCTCAATCTCTTGGAAGGGGGAAGTTTTTCTATGCATTTCTCACCTTCCCACTCATCCAGAAGGTCTTGCTGAAAATCCAGCAGGACAGACCAAAAATCTTGTTGGTGGCCAAGACAGTATTGGTTTCCCCTACTCTTACAACTATCCAAGGGCAATCACCACAAGTTTCCCTCAGAGTGGACCTTCTCACACAGCACAAGGTATCCCAAATACACCCACAGTGGCAGTTATTGCACCTCATCCTGTGGTTGATAGGATTCTGATCCCCTTCAGACACCTTTACAATAAGGACATGCTCACTGTCCTGCAGGAGGCCAGGAAACCAAATACAAGAACTTTGTACCTTTCACAGTGGAAGAGATTTTCTGTATGGTGTCACAAGAGATAGTTGGACACGCTTGCAAGCGAGACCATGCAGATGGACAGTACAGTTACAACTGCTGAATCCTACACAAATGCACTCTATAAGCACTTACATGAGTGCATGGATCATGCTATCCCAAACAGAACCAAGACACTATCCTCCATAAGAGGAAGCTAATCTGGTGGTCCCCTGCCATAAACAAACTGTACAACAGAAGGAAGAAACTGCTGCAAAAGAGGGTAAAATCCCATGAGCGGAGGAGCTTCCCTGGTCAGCCTCAGTAAGAAGCTGTGATCCCTTATAAGATCCTCCAAAGCTAGCTACGAAAACAAAATCACCACTAATTCTAAGAACAACCACACAGCATTCTATAGCTATGTCAAGAATCTTGATGGCAACACCCAGATCTGCTCTGAGTTACAGCACAACGGCACGAAAATTACAGAACCAACTGATATTGCCAACATCCTGGCAGATATGTTCAGTGCTAACTTTACCCCCCCCCCTCACCCCCTAAAAAGCCTATGTTTATACAGGAAGAATGCAGAGTCCCTGTAATCACACCTATGCAGGTAAAAGCTGCACTCTCTAAAGCCAAAAACACAGCATCCATGGAACTGGACAACATCCCAGGTTGCGTTTTACACAAATTTCAGAACAAACTGGCTCCCCACTTAAACACCAGCTTCAGTAATGGCCTCGCATCAGGCTTTGTGCCCACTGATTGGCGCACAGCAACAGTTATCCCACTCCACAAAGGGGGAGCCACCACTGATCCTGGGAACTGTCGACCTATTAACCTGACGAGCCTGGTCTGCAAGGCCATGGAACGTATCATCATGGAACTCCTAAACAAAGACATTGGTAACCTCCAAACTCTGAATCCCACCCAGTTCAAGTTTGTGAAAGGCAGATCATGCCTCCTGAACCTGATCGACTTCTGTGAGGCAGTCACCAAAGCCGTAGATGAAGGTAAGGTGGTTCACACAGCCTATCTTGACCTCGCCAAGGCTTTCAACACCATCCCCCATTCTGGAATTATAGCTAAACTCACTAAACTAGGTATAAATCCCTATATCACAAGATGGGTTGCCAACTGGCTCACTGACAGAACCCACACTGTAAAAGTTGCCGACTCCAAATCTGACCTCAAAACAGTGACAAGTGGAGTACCACAGGGTTCCATCCTGGGACCTCTCCTGTTTGGTATCTACTTCTCTGAAGTACAGGCTAACACAGAAGGCCTCTGGCTAACGAAGTTCACAGATGACTGCAAACTAGGAGCCGTAGTCAAGTCCCCAAATGATGTGGACTTCCTACAGAAGGGACTCACTGAGACAGATGTCTGGTGTCAGAGCCCTGGCCTCAAGCTCAATGCCAAAAAGTGTAGTGTCATCCCCTTTGGTAAAAACTCTGTATCCATGAGCTACCACATATTCAGCAATCTACTTAACACTGAATGTGTGATAACAGACCTTGGGACCCAGGTGGACAGTAGTCTCTCATTTGATAGTCACATCGCCACAGTAGTCAGGAAGTCCTTCTACGTGGCATACC
The DNA here is from genome assembly GCF_019279795.1 of Protopterus annectens. Taxonomy (NCBI): domain Eukaryota; kingdom Metazoa; phylum Chordata; order Ceratodontiformes; family Protopteridae; genus Protopterus; species Protopterus annectens. The sequence continues at coordinate 212,474,465 of NC_056727.1, read as the reverse complement.
TCATCATAAAAGGATTCTCATCCGGGAAAAAAGAGGTAATTGTTCCCCTCTACTCGACACTCATTAGACCCATCATAGAGTACAACGCCCCTTTTGGTATGTACCTTACAAGACATCTGCAGCAGCTGGAAAGGCCACATAAGTACCTCACAAAGAGGATTACTGGCCTCAAACAAATGCCCTACACTGACCATCTCAAAAAACTCCAGCTTTACTCCATAGCATATTGCCTACTCCGAGGTGATCTCTGCCGGACATATAAAGCTATGTCAAACCCAGAGCTGTTGGACATGCTACACCTAAAGAAATGCCAATCCCTCTGAGCTACATGCTCTAGGGACCTAAACCTTGTCACCACAATAAACAGGACATGCTGGAGGGATAGATTCCTGTCCCAGAGACTTCCCATACTCTGGAACAGGCAACCCATCTATGTCAAGCAAAGTTCTTCATTAGCACTCTTCAAGAAAAATCTTGATGAGAGGATGGGAAATAGGAAATACACCCTGGGGATCACTTTTGTGTCTCTGCTCGACAGTGGCACAGGAAAATAACTTTCTTGGATGGCGTAAGCCAGGGAACCTTGTTGGTTAGGCTTACATAGGCCCTTGGGCTGATAGCCTAGTACCTACCTATGAACCCCTCTACTTCTGTCTTACCTGTGTGAGCTACTACAGACAGGCTTGACCTATTCCTCCATTAAAGCTCACTTGTCTGCTATTTCAGCATGCCTTCCTCTGTACCCCCCTGTAATGTCCAGACTACCAGCTAAGCTTTTTCTCAAAGGGGTTCTTCACCTGAGGCCCCCCAGAAAACCATTCCCACCCTCATGGGACCTTCACTATGTTTTGGAAAAGGTCACGCTCCCTCCATTTGAGCCAGCAGACAAAGCTTCCCTAAAATACTCTACATGGAAAATGGTGCTACTCGTGGCCTTGACCTCAGCCAGAAGAGTATCAGAGCTGCAAGCCCTCATGGCTGTCCCACCTTTCCTAGTTTTCCACAATGACAGGGTTACTCTTAGAACTAACCCTTCATTCATGCCCAAGGTGGTGAATGACCTCTCCCTGAATCAAACCATCTACCCTACCTACCTTCTTTCCTAAACCACAGCAGGACAGTAAGAGAGTACTTCACTCCTTGAATATTCACAGACAACTCAGGTTTTACCTGTATAAAACCAAACCCATCAGGCAGGCTGATCAACTCTTCATCTACTTCCACCCCAGAGCCCTAGGGAAGAGAGTAACCAAACAAACTTATCTCTACCTGGATTTCCAAAGCCATCCACCTTCTGCTACAAATACCATGGGAAATCCCTGCAAGGCACTGTCACAGGACACTCCACCAGAGCTATGGTTTCTTCAGGAGCCTTCTTCAAAGGTCTGAATACCTGTACCATTCTTGAAGCAACCACTTGGTCATCACTGCACACCTTCACCAGACATTACAAGTTAGACCACATTTACAAGGCCAGGGTGGGTTTTGCCAGGGCCATCCATCAGGGATTCCTGGAAACCGCCTGTAGACCACCACCCCCTCCTTCACAGTGAGCTTTGGCACTCACCCATATGTTGAATACTGCAACATGGGAATAGAAGGACACAGAAAAATTGTGTAAAATCTTGCAATAACTGTAGATGTCCTTCTCTTCCCATGTTGCGGTATTCCTTCCCACCCTCCTTCCCCTCCTGTTAGGCTGCATTTCCCTTTCTGGGTGGCACAGGACTGGCATTGCCCTTACTAGGACTGGTCCGACTGGGGCTTACAGTGCTGAGGGCTGCTGCATGCAGATGTCACTTTTATGGCCCACGTTCCTTGAGCCATGTCAGATGTCCCACTCACCATACAAGGGCTGAAAACTTTTGTATACTGGCCGGACATTCGTGAAGCAAAAAGAGTAAACTCCATACGCTGAATACTGCAACATGTAAGAGGAGGACATCTATGGTTATGGTAAGATTTTACACAACTTTTCTTTCTTACACAAGAATTCTTTTTTGGAGGGTAGCAGATACTAGTTTCTTTCATTGGGTTTACCCCCAAAGGTAAAGATCTTCATCTGGAAGGAAGATGAGTTACGTACTTATAATTATAGATGCAGGATATTCCAGTCCATTCCCATTCAACTCCTTGGAATATGCCACCGGCTCAAGTCAGTTCAGTATGCAAAACTGTTTCCAGGCTCCAACTCTTTTCCCTTACTCATAATGCACTGTGCTGCTTTCTTTCTCTCCAGATCTCTACTCTCTGTTTTTCGTTTTACTTACCCTCTCTGCTTCACGCTGCATCTCTGTCCCCTCCTGCCCCCCCACAACAGATGAGCCCATTTATTCCATGTGGTTATAGCCCTATGAGCTATTCATTCTCTGGGATGAGAGCCAAGTATATCAGCAGCTGTCATCCATGTGCTAGGCAATCAGATTTTTTTTTATTACATACTCTGCCTTCACCACACATTCAACATGCAACCCCCTCATCATCTTGTTAATGCTATACAGCACTTTTGATCAATGCCTACTTGTTAATGTATTAATGTATTTTTAATATTATAAAGTCTGATTTTATGCAAACTCAACAAGGTGCATGCTAGCTGTTTTAATTCTTAGTTTAATTTGAACCTCGAACAGTATAGGTTCATAGGTTGGTACTAGGCTAGTGGCCGTAGGGCTTGTACAAGCCTAGCCATAACAATTCCCTGGCTATTTCTTCCCGTAGTATTTACTTCCCTGGACCCCTGTCTAGCAGGGGGACTGGGTCAATTTCCTATCTCCCATCCAATCATCAAGGTTCCTTTTGAAGAGGGACAAAGAGGCGCTTTGCTTGACATGTATGGGCAGTCTATTCCAGAGTCTGGGGAGTCCCCGGGTCAGGAACCTATCCATCCAGCATGTTGTTCATTGTGATAAGGTTTAGATCACTGGAGCGTGCGTCTCTGAGGGATTGAGATTTCTTTAAGTGTAGCGTGTCTAACAGCTCTGGGTTTGACATGGCCTTGTATGTTAAGCAGAGATCACCTCTGAGTAGATGATATGGGACAAAGTATAGGTAGAGTTTTTTTAGACGGTCAGCATAGGGCATCTAGTTTAGGCCTGTGATTCTTTTAGTGAGGTATTTCTGCAGCCTTTCCAGTTGTTGCAGATGTCTTAAGAGGTACATATCAAACGGGGAATTGTATTCTATAATGGGTCTAATGAGGGATGAGTACAATGGGACAGTGTTGGTTAGGAAAGAGGATAAATAAGTGTTGAGCCAACTTGTTTTCACCTGTAGGCCAAATGCATGGATTGTAAGGTGAGAATTACATTCCTACCAATTTGTCCTGACATGTCTGCCATTTAATGAATGGGTAGCTCATATCTCTGAGGATGATTTTGTTAGGTTCTTTAGTTAAGGACTTTTTATAGGAAAGCATCATGGGCACTGGAAGACATACAAGGGATTTTGTAGTTTCTCCAGGATATGTGGCTGGATCAGTTATGAGGTAGTGATAGATTTTTTTTTAATACTGGATACATCCATTCCTTGTGAAAAGGGTCTGAGTAAATGATAGGTGTTCAAACCAGGTAAAGAAGGGACATTTTCACTACATTAGAGAACTGTGTTTCATTAACTATACAGATGTGTATGTGCTCAAGCATCAAGAAAACTACAAGATGGAGTGGTTTCTTTTTTAGACTTCTGACACTGTGTTGTGCCAAATTGATGTAGGCTTAATTTGTATTTGTTATACAAGAAGGTCTAGAAAGACTGATTCTGCCTGAAAATGGTACTGTGGGTAGAATATGTCTTTGTATATATGTGGAAACCCTAAAGGGGAGGTGTAGGCCATCTGTGGTGAAGTAGGATGTTCTTTGTGTTTCACTGTTGCAGTCATTACATTTGGGTAATCTGCTGGCAGGTTGCCCTCAGTCGGCCTGAATATCAAAGTCTTGGGTCCTACGTCAGTTGCTGTCTCCTCTTCCATGATGTCAGGTCGTCAGGGGTATAAAACATGCAGCCGGCACCATTTTATTTAGTCTTTCTTGCCGCGCGGTGCCCGAAGCAGAAGCAGTTTGCAAGTGCCGGTCGGCCGACTCCTGAAATTTTCGCATTCGAGTTTCAGAACCAAAGTCTTCAATTAAAGCTAAGTACCCCATTGGGGAAACTTTTTCTTGCTCCATACCGATGTCAGTAAAAGTTAATAATTACATTACTTGTGGGAAGCAAATACCTCATAAGGATTTCCATTTGTACTGTATTCCTTGCCTAGGCCCAGATCATAACATGCCTTGCTGTCGGTTTTGTGCTAGATTTTACCAACGCACTATTAAGTGTCTGTATATCTTTGCTTCAAAATATTTTGGAAACAGATTTAACTACCCTGAAATGTCGTCGGATAGCAATCCGACTACCGGAGTTCACAAAAAACGCAAAGAAAAGGACAGAGACAGATCGTCAAGGTCCAAAATCGATGACAAAGCTTCTCCTAAGCCAGTCGCCGATACTCAGTGAGGCGCTTTCACAGCCCCTTATACCTGCTACTTTCGAGTCGCAGGCCTCTACTGAGACCCATGTGGAATCCAGCATGTCGCGAGATTCTCAAAGTATTGTACCTATGGATGTCTCTCCCTCGGATGGGTCCGGAGCCACTGAGCAGGTACCGGCTTCTGAGGGTGTTTTCAGGCCTCAGCATTTCCATATAAAACCGACGCCAGCTTCAAAAACAAAGACAAAAGCAACTTCTAAGGCTAAAAAAATGACCCATGAGCCACGTGCTCAGGCCTCTATGCCCAAAAAACAGATGATCAAAATGGCTGAAGACTTAATTACCTTGATCATGGGTTCCCAACCCCCCCCCCCTATAAGAGGCCTAGGCAAGACACTGATTATGAATCTTCAGATCAGGTTTCTATTTCTTCTGATTCCTCTTCTGATCAGGAATTTTCTATACCACCCTATGAGGATTCAGATGCAGAGGAATCCATCCCATCTGCATCTCCTCCTGAAGATTATTCTGTTGGAGAACCCTTGCATACTTTGGGGGAACATTTTCATTGTGAGAGTCAAGATTTCTCAGAATCAAAAAAGAGGCTTAGGGATTTCCGCCTTCTCCCTCAGCATAGGCCTTTGACCATACCTCCTGTATTAGGCATTGTTGATGATGTGTTTTCGGAATCAAGCATAGCTCCACATTCCCTACCTTCGGCTCCTAGCAAGCCAGACAGAAATTACAGGGTTCCTGACTCCCACAAATTTTTATTCAAAAACCCTGCTGCTGACCCTGAAACTCTCTCACAGGGTCCCAAAGGTGTAAAGGCCTCAACAGCTAAGAATCCTACCCCCTCTGATAGAGATTCCAGGGCGCTGGATAGATGAGGAAAGAAAGTTTATACGTCTGCAACCTTGGCAATTAGGGCCTTAAACTGCCAGTTTCATATGCTTAAATATCAACAGCATGTTATGGGATTATTGAAACAGAAAATTATGTTGATTTCTGAATGTGCAGAAAATAAAGAATTACAGGAATTATTGCATGCAGCAGAACAGGTTGGAAAGCATACTTTGCAATGTGGTTTTGATTCCTTGGAGGCCTCCTGCAGGGCAGCAGTTACTGGATCTATGATTAGAAGGCATGCCTGGCTCAAGGAGCAAAGTCTGCCTGATCATGTTAAAGCTAAATTGTTAGATGCACTTTTACAGCATGATACTCTGTTTGGTAATAGGGCAGAAGAGGTTTTAAAGAAAATGGAAGATAAAGCTAAGTCTATGCAAACTGTAACAGACTTCTGACAAGTGCAGCCACCAAGATTCAGTAGACACTGGCCTACAAAAAATTGGTCCTTTCCTGTGTCCGACAGAGCCTCACAGGACAAATCCAGGTGCTCAAAAGGCTCCAAATAGCAATCACAGGTTTCTTACAGGTCAAAGCAATGGGATGCCTCTACCTCCAAATCTGGAGTAAACAAAGCACAACCCAACAGTAAACAGTCTCAATGACTTCCCTTTGCCATCACCAAGCACTTACCTTTTGGCAGCCCCCTTAGGGGGGAAAAGTAGCACTTCATGCTCAAAATTGGCAGTTAATAACAGGACAAGTGGGTATTAAACATAGTATCCCAGGGATACAGATTTCATTTCCATACCTTGCCAATTCCAAATGGTTGGCCAGATCTGCCACAAAATCAATGGGGAGAGGCACAGAAACAAGTTACGTCCCTCATGGATATGGGGGCTATTCAACCAGTTCCAGAACTAGAAAAAAGGACAAGGGTTTTACTCAAGACTGTTCTTGGTACCCAGAAAAGACAATTCCTGGCACCCAATACTGGATTTATCGATTTTGAGCACATGGACATCCCAAAATTCAAAATACTGACTTTGCAACAGCTTCTGCCCATGCTGGGCAAGAACGCTTGGCTAATGACCCTAGACTTAAAAGAGGCATACCTGCATATCCCAATAAGGGAATTGTGCAGAAGATACCTCCGCTTCAAGGCTGGTTTTATGCATTACCAATTCTCTGCACTGCCCTTTGGCTTATCTACTGCACCCAGGGTCTTTACAAAGTGCCTGGCACCAGTAATTTCATTTTGCAGACAAAGAAGCATACAAATCTATCTATACTTGGACGACTGTCTCATTCAAGCAGAAAACAAGGATATTCTTCTTCAACATCTGGCATTTGTAAAAAGGCTTCTAACATGCCTAGGGTACACAATAAATGAAAAGAAATCACAACTGTTACCCTCTCAAAAGATTACATTCCTGGGTGCAAGCTTGAATACAACTGCCCAGATGGCTTACCTTATGCCAGACAAACAAAGGCAACTGACTATTTATTCAAACAGATGGCAACAAAAACCCAGTTATCTGCAAGACAAATTCTGCAGGCTTTGGGGTTCATGGCATCCTGCATTCTCCTAATTCCATATGCAAGACTGCGTATGAGGAAACTACAGTTGTATCTAAAAAGTTCATGGAGTCAACATTGTCACAGTCTGGAAACAATGATTCCTCTCATTCCCTGCCTACAACAGGAGTTTCTTTGGTGGGCAGAGACATGTCACCAGAACATGGGACGGTCTTTCACTCTACCCCCTGCCAACCAAGCCCTAACTACAGACGCATCAGACTATGCTTGGGGGGCCCACCTGGCGGGGAGATGCATTCAGGGCATATAGAGCCGAAAACAAATGCATCTGCATATCAACCAGAAAGAGATGTTAGCTGTTCAGTATGCCCTGACAGCCTTCAAGGACTTACTTCATCCAGGACAACTACTGATAAAGACGGACAGCACCACGGTTATGTGGTACATAAACAAGCAGGGGGGTACACATTCCTACCCCCTTTGCAGAATAGCCATGGCATTGTGGGACACAGCCTTGACTTACCAAGTACATCTTCAAGCTCAATTCCTACCAGGAAAACAAAATACTCTGGCACATAATCTAAGCAGAAATCTTATGGACCCTGACAAGTGGAAACTGGATCCACAAGTCTTCAACATGATAACAGAGAAATGGGGGAGCCCGGACATAGATCTGTTTGCCTCCCCCCAGAATTTTCAACTGGACAAATTCTGCACAAGGACATATCACAGACAAGCATGGAAAGTGGATGCTCTACCCTTCAGTTGGAAAAACCTATCAGTCTATGCCTTTCCTCCTCTACCTCTTCTTCCCAAGGTCCTACTAAAGGTCAGACAGGAAAAACCAAAAATGATCCTAATTGCCCCGGACTGGCCTTGCCAGCACTGGTATCTAATTCTAAGGAATATGTGTCAACTCCCTCCTTGGTACTTGCCTCAAATACCTCATCTACTGTCTCAGCAGAACAAACAAATTCTGCACAATCAGCTCCAAACTCTGAACCTGGCAGCATGGCTGATCATTTAACACCTCCTTTCAGTAAATCTGTGATGGATGTCATTTTAGAAGCCAGAAGGCCTAGTACTAGAAAATCTTATGCTGATAAATGGAAGAGATTCTGTGCTTGGAACCAAGCACAAGGGACTGACTCAGCAAAGCCAAATATTCCTCAGATTTTACAGTACTTGACTGAGATGATTGACAAGGACCTATCTTTTTCATCAATAAAAATCCATGCCTCTGCCATCTCGGCTCATTACAACACAGAGCCTCCCATCTTTTCTCATCCTCTGCTAAAACAGTGTCTTAGAGGGGCCAGAAATTTAAGGCCTCCTAGAAGATCACCAATTCCTGCATGGGACCTCAATTTTGTGTTGGAAAAGCTCACCCTGCTCTATTTGAACCAGCGGCTACTGCAGATATAAAGTTTTTACCTTGGAAAACAGCTTTCCTTCTGGCAATCACTTCAGCAAGAAGGGTTTCAGAACTACAGGCCCTCATGGCTGTGGAGCCTTTTATTATATTTTACCCAGACAGGGTGTCCCTCAGGACCAATCCTTCCTTTATGCCTAAGGTGGTATCCAGTGTGGCTCTTAACCAAGCTATTCACCTGCCAAATATTTACCCAAATCCACAGAACAAGGGGGAGCGGATTCTGCATTGCTTGGACATACACAGACAACTAAGATTCTACTTAAACAGGACCAAATCTCTAAGAAAATCTGAGCAGCTACTGGTGTCATTTGATGCAAGATCAGAGGGAAAGGCTATTTCAAAGCAGACTATTTCAAAGTGGATAAGTCACTGCATTCCTTTCTGCTATTTGCATCATGGTAAACCGATGCCCAAGGGAATCAGGTCACATTCCACCAGGGCTGCATCTACCTCAGCAGCTTTTCTCAGAGGGGTGCCAACCAAAGATATTCTAGAAGCTGCTACTTGTACAAAGCATTATCATTTGCCTCTCTTTTCTAAGTCCAGGGCAGGCTTTGCCACTGCAGTTCTGCAGGGTCTTATAGCCGCTCCTAATGCTATTTAGTTCCAGCCCCCCATACGTAGTTTTGGGATTCCACCCAAATGTAATGACTGCAACAGTGAAACACGAAGCACATAGTACAGTTGTGTACACTTACCATAAATGTGATGTTCGAGTGTATTCACCGTTGCAGTCCAGGTTACCCACACGCCACCCCCCTTTTTTTCCTAGAATTATTATTTCCTTCAATATATTCTACAGCCTTTGTGGTATATTTGCTTTTAGATGAAGGTAAAGTTTATGTTGTGACAATTGCATTGTTATATATAGTTATATACATACATACATACATATATATATATATATATATATATTTTTTTTTTTTTTGCTCCCCATTTGGGGCACCTGACATCTGGGGCAAGAAAAACTAAAGAAAATGGCGTCTGCTGCATGTTTTATACCCCTGATGACCTGACGTCATGGAAGAGGAGACAGCAACCGACGCAAACTCAAGACTTTGTTATTCAGGCCGACTGAGGGCAACCTGCTAGCAGATTACCCAAATGTAATGACTGCAACAGTGAATACACTCGAACATCTACATTTATGGTAAGTGTACACAACTGTACTTTGGACTGTCTGCCATCTTTTTCCATGCTGACTAGTTACTTGGCTAGTTGTTAGTAACTTGTTTTTCTTCTTGTACTGTGGCATAATTAGTTAAATAACCTTATTTAGTAATCTGTTACCATATTTTCATATGGCATAACATAGCAAAGTTTTGCGTTTACTCCAATATCACTTTTGTGATTTTATTCTATCTTGCTTATACTGCAGATCAAAATTTTCATTGCTGGTATAGTGGTTCTGTATTAAAATGTAACTTACCATAATGGCAACTATAACCTGACAAAAAGTGCTATTTTTTTAGTACTTAATTACTCAACCTCTGTTTCCCAAACTTGCCTATGGAAATGCTAAATTGTTTGCGTTTTTTTTTTTTTTTTGTAGGCAACAGTCAGTGTTATTCGTAGTGTTGTTTTATTAGTCTTGGACAAGTCACAGAAAACCAGAGACTTTGAAGGGGCATCTATCCCAAAAATCTCTAGCAGAAGTCAGATTAATGAAGGAGATGTGACTTACTTAACTCATGAAGGCATGTTTATAAGTGATGCGTTCTGTGAGAGAGAGACATCAGCTACAGACCTAAGCACTGAACCATGTAGCAGTGATTCTGTATCGGAACCAGAGTGTACCACAGACTCTTCTTCTAGTAAAGAGCAGACCTCGTCATCAGTTACACCTGGAGGTATAGAGATAACGTAAGTACTTTCTTGATAGCATGAAGTGGTAAGTTGAAAAAAAAACAGCTCCTCTGTACATTTGTGCATATATGTATAGAGATTTTAAATAGCACTTGCCTTCTCAGTTGTTTAATGTGTATGAGCCATAGTGCACTAATATAGCATTACATGAAATTTTATTGTAAACTAAGTAGATAGGTACATGATAGTGCTCTAAAGCAGACTCATGAAATAAAGTTGCTCAGAACTTGCTTCAAGTCCAATCATTTAAGCAGTGCTTATAAGATAGAAACCCAAGAGTGCAGAATGTTACCTCTTTAAAAATAATTGCCCTAACTACGAGGTAGTCCTTTTAGCCCAGGCTGTAATGACATGAACAGATGAAGTGAGGGAGAAATTCATAAGGTAGAGAAAAATGCCATTTACAGCAAGTGTATTACAGGGGAGAAAGTGGTGGTCTAATGGAAAATTACAGTTTATTAACACTTCATACAGTAGTCCTTTGCAGTACAGACTTTGTATCAGTATTCTTTGTGCATTAAATGTGTGTGATCTCTTATAGGGCATAGACTGTGTATCAGTATTCTTTGTGCATTAAATGTGTGTGATCTCTTATAGGGCACAGACTTTGTATCAGTATTCTTTGTGCATTACATTTGTATGGTTTCTTATAAAATTTAGTACGTTTACTACATTTTGTGCTAGCTAGTTTTAGTTTGATGACTAGCAAGTACAGTTCCTTGTCCATAGACTACTTTTTGCCCTAGGTGTTAACATAGTCTGCTGAGAAACCCCATCATACACGTACCACTGCTTTGAAGAGAGGTCTTGCATTCAGAAAATTAAGGGCATTTCTGCAGAAGCAAGCTCAACTCCGGTACTTAATGTTTTGCTTTTTTTTTTGCCTAATACAGGAAGAACAGGGCCAGCCTTAATCACCCAAATCTTAGCTGACCCCACTGCAGGTGGTGAAATCAATAATACATCTGATGTCAATTTTCATTGTATTCCCAACTGATGGTTTCGAATCTGATCCCTCTGATCTGACTCTGCCATTGCTAAAGCTCATGGAAACCTAAAAACTCTCGAGCTTCTCCCTTACCCATAATGCACAACCCCCCTTGTGTGGTTCCTCTCGTGAGGGCAGTGTCATGTTTTTGTTGATTATTTCTTTTGGAAGTGTATTTTTTTCGAACCCCGAGTACCTCAGATCTCGTTTGCCCTTTTACATGAAAGAAGTGGTGACTGTTACTCTCGAGCAACTGTAAGATAAATGCTTTTCATTCCATTTTCTGAAACTTAAATTTTATTTCTTTACATTTTTCCAACTTTGCTGATTCTCTTACCTTTCCATACAGTTGTACTCTAAATATTGTTAGTATTTATTGTATCCCTTTCTTTTTTCCATGTACTTGTGTACATCTTAACTACTACTGTTAGTATTTAAATTTTCCCTCTACACTTCATGTAGCTTACTTTATTTACCATTGTTGGTAATCCTTTTTCCTTTTACCATTTTTCTATCTAAAAACAGGTCTTACCTTTGGTGCTGTTGACTGTTTTTTTGTTTCTCATGATATGGCGGACAAGAGCACTGCACTGTTCACAAAATGTGAAAAGTGTGGGCATAAAATTCTGATGTCACATGCTTACACTTTGTGTATATTGGCTGGGACCGGTGCAGTGGTTAACGTTGTCACCTTACAGCAAGAGGTTATCCGGTTCGATTCTCGGCTGGGGTGCCTTCTGTGTGGAGTTTGCATGTTCTTCCTGTGTTTGCGTGGGTTTCCTCCGGGTACTCCGGTTTCCTCCCACATTCCAAAGACATGCATCTGGAGCATTTCTCCCCCGGCCTCCGCTGAAAACAGGCTCTGTGGAACCTAGTCGGACTTTCCCAGTCAACAAATGATAAATAAAATAAATAAAACTATTGCATCTTCAAGAAGACTGCTCGATCTGCCACGGTTTTAATCCCAGAGCACTAAATGAACCCAAAAATAAACTTATTCTAAAAGGCTTGCTTCCCTCAGCTTTCAGTGAAGCTATATCTTGAGAACAATTCCCAAAATCCAAATGGCCTGAAATTTCTTATCCAGAATCAGCAGTCTCTGAGCCTTCTAAGAAAAAGGCCAAAATGAATCCACCTTCATCCTCAGATCAGAGAAACAAAAAGCAGAAAATGCCGGATCTGATGCCCACAGATCCAAAAAGAAAATATTCGGACCAGTGTACATCAGTAATTTGCCTATCTAGAACTAAGTACTCTCCATCTGTAGACCCTGTTCCTTTGAGAGTGCCTTCACCCTTCTTGGAGAGACCCAGGTCCCCACCCTTGGTTTCATCTCATTCTTCCAGGAGTTTTAACAGAAGTTGTGGAAAGAGTAGTGCAGAAGATTCTCTCGGTGCAGAGCCAAATGGGTGTCGTCTTAGCTCCTACCCCTTCGGCTCAGGAGGTCATCCTTTATCCACACCCATGCTACAAGTTTCCTCGTCTGACTCATCATACAGTCTCAGAGTCCTTGGATCCGATCTGTCTGCCAATATCTTCAAATCCAAGGCCTGCTGTGAGTACTTTGGTTGTCAGATCCGGAGAGCTCTCAGAGCCAAAGCTTCCCTGTCTTGTCTGAGGTGTCACAGTTGACTCCGCAGTTGTCGGAGCTGTCTCTGCACTTCAGAGCCTTGGCACAGGTTAGCTGGACTCCGGCTTCTGCCTTGGGGAGATTGCCTTTGGAGCGGGAGGGAACAGAGGTCTAAAATTTTGTCTTCAAATCTGAGGTCTTCTCCCTCTCTGGAGTGGTTTGCCTTTGAGGCTATGGATAAAGTTTTGTCTGCTTCAGGAAAACATGGATCCATCCCCCTCACATCCTCAGTCAGCAGCCTTGATGTCTCTACGCCTGGAGCCTTCCCACTCTCATCTGCAGTGATAGACAGTATGGGAGCCCCAGGTTTCCCCACAGGGTATCTTGATTTCTTCTGACACCTTCCCAGAGCATCCCACTGAGGAGGTCCCTAAGAAGAAAATGGCCAAGAGGAAGTACTTGGACTCCAAGAGGAGTCCATCACAAAAGATAGACTTCAATGAAGGTGAAGGGTCCTCACAGTTATCTCCTAAGATGTCACTTTTGGAGACATCCTTGAAATCTTAAAGCAATTGTGCCAATTTGTGTACTGGGTGCATCAAAATCATGTTGACTGTTTTTCAGCCCCAGTACACAGCATCCTGGAATTGTTGACCCATCTTTTTAAAAAGGGAGCTAGTTCTTCAACCGTTAAAGTTCATTTAGCAGCAGTATCAAATTTTCACATTGGATTTGAGGGCTCCTCCAGTGCCTGTCATAAGCTGTGCAAAGCTTTTTTGCAAGGCGCTCTTCTTTTAAGGCCTCCTTTTAAAGATCCTACTCCCCCATGGAACCTTGATCTGGTACTGCAGGCACTTATCCATCCCCCTTTTGAACCAGCAGCTAATTGTGGCCTTAAATATCTTTCCTGGAAGATGTTATTTCTAGTAACTATTACTTATACTAGATGAATTTTGGAAATTCAAGCTTTGTCTTCAAAACCTCCATACTTGATCTTTCACAAAGGTTTTATAAACCAATGCATTCTTTCTTCCCAGGGTGGTGTCAGAATCTAGTATCAGTCAGTCCATTAATTTGCCAAGTGTTTTTCCTAACTTTGCTAGCAAGGGCAAAAATGTTAGATTTATTGGATGTATGCAGACAAATACATTTTTGCCTACGTAGAACAAGATACCAGAAAAAATGACCAATTGTTTTTCAAGAATTGAACCTGGGAGAAACAGTTGCCAAAGTAACTTTATCAAGATGGCTGAATGACTGTATTGCATTTATTTATAACAAGTTGGGTATTGCCTTACCACAACCGTTACGGGCTTATTCAGGTAGATCAATGGCAACTTCCTCAGTTTTTCAGTCTAGAGCATCCACGGATGACATATGTGCAGCAGCTTGGGATGCTCCCCATGCCTTTGTTACTCATTACAAATTGGATCTGGTCTCCAAATGTAAAGCATCATTCAGTTCAACTGTGCTCAGGAATATCCTTCCTTGAATGCATCCGGGATTTCAGGTAGCTGGGGATTCCCATCAATTGATAGAATGAAAATTGACAAAATCAGATAAAGAAGTTATGTACTCAACATACCACTCCATCTGTGTTGTCCATTTTCATTCTTCCTCAACTACCCACCCACCAACACCCATCTTTCTAAACTTCTGGAAGAATGAGTTGTTAAGGGATACTGTTGTCCCTTATATTGAGCTCCAGATATGGACTTCTTATATTTCTCTGTATATGTATTTTTCTTTGCACCTCCTATATGTATACATATATGCATAATAGATCATTCTTTTCTGGTATAGGTTCATAGGTGTGTACTAGGCTAATGCCCCTGGAGCCTTTGCAAGCCTAGCCCATATGATTACCCTGGCATTGTGCCACCTGACCTTAGTTCCCAGTGCTTCTGTCGAGTAAAGCCACTGGAGTGATCCCTGGGGTGAATTTTCTATTTCCCATCCGCTCATCAAGATTTCTCTTGAAGAGGCCCAGCGAGTTGCTCTGATTGACATGTATGAGAAGTCTATTCCATAGCATGGGCAGCCTCTGGGTTATGAACCTTGTCCCTCCAGCATGTTCTGTTGATTGTGGTAATGAGGTTGAAGTCTCTGGAGCATGTGGTGCTGAGGGATTGGGATTTCTTCAGATGTAGCATTTCTAACTGAGCTGGGTCAGACATGGCTTTGTAAGTCAAGCAGAGATTGCCTCTAAGTAGGTGATATGAGACAGATAATAGTTGGAGTTTTTTGAGTCTGTCCATATAGGACAAATGTTTAAGGCCTAGGATCCTCTTTGTGAGGTACTTTTGCGGCCTCTCCAGTTGTTGCAGGTGTTTAGTGAGGTACATGCCAAATGGGGGATTGTACTTGATGATTAGCCTAATAAGGAAAGAGTAGAGGGAGACAATGACCTCTTTCTTCCTGGATGCAAAACCCTTAGTAATGAGATGTGCCACATAGAAGGACTTTCTGACCACAGTAGCAATGTGGTGGTCAAAAGAGAGGTTGCTGTTAACCTGTGTTCCCAGATCTCTTATAACGCCTTCTGTGTTCAGTGGACTATCATCGATGTGGTAATTCATGGGAACTGGGTTTTTCTCAAAGGGGATGATGACACATTTTTTGGCATTGAGCTTAAGGCCATGGTTCTGACACCAGTCGTTAGTCTCAGTGAGGCCTTTCTGTAAGATGTCAACATCACTTGGCGAGGTAATAGTAGCTCCCAACTTGCAATCGTCTGAGAACTTTGTAAAGCCAGAGTCCCTTCATGTTGGTCTGGACTTCAGAGAAGTAGATATCAAACAGGAGAGGACCCAGGACCGAACCCTGTGGGACTCCACTCGTGCCTGGTCGGCAGTCTGACTTGAAATCAGCTACTTTCACACTGTGTGTTCTACCTGTAAACCAGTTTGCAACTCACCTGGTGATATAAGGGTTGATGCCTAGCTTAGTGAGTTTTTCTATGATTCCTGAGTTTGGAAATCGTACCCCAAAGGCCTTGGCCAGATCAAGGTAGGCAGTATGAACCACCTTGCCTTCATCCACAGCTCTGGTGACCAACTCAGAGAAGTTGACCAAGTTGAGCAGGTGTGATCTACACTTCACAAAACCAAACTGTATGGGATCCAGAGTTTGGAGATTCCCTGTATCCTTGTTTATTAGGGCCACGATGATGCTTTCCATAGCTTTGCATATCACTCATCAGGCTAATGGGGCAATAGTTCCCAGGGTCTGTCCTTGCTCCTCCTTTGTGGAGAGGGATGACTGTAGCAGTGCGCCATTTGGTAGGGACAAAGCCTGAGGGTGAGGCTGTGATTGAATAAGGCACACAGGTGAGGTGCCAATTCACTATGTGGTTCATGTAGAACACAGCCAGGGATATTGTCAGGTCCCATAGAAGCTGTATTCTTGGCCTTGGACAGTGCTGTTTTAACCTGTGCAGCAGTAATACTCGGTGCCTGGCAATCTACTCGTATTGTGATTGGTCCCTTGGGGAGTGGGGTAAAGTTGGCACTGAATCTGTCGGCTAGTATATTGGCAATATCTGTTGGCTCAGTATAGGAGGTACCAATGTGTAGTAGCTCAGAGCAAATCTGGGTATTACCATGGAGATTCTTACATAACTATAGAAGGCCTTGTGGTTGTCTTTACTATCTGCTGCAATTCTGTTTTCATAGTTAGCTTTAGAGGATTTGAACAGGGAGCTCGACTTTGTGTTGAGGCTGATAAGGGAGCTTTTCCAGTCTTGGTACTTCACCTTATTTCGCATTAGTTTCCCCTTCCTGTTGTAGAGTTTGTTTATGGCAGGGGACCACCAGATTGGTTTCCTTTTTTTGGAGGAGAGCGTCTTGGTTCTGTTGAGTGTGGTGAGATTCATGCATTTGTGTACGTGTTCGTACAGTGCATTGGTGTATGATTCGGCGGTCATGCAACTGATCTCCATTTGCATGGGTGCAGTGAAGTTAGCCACCTCTGTTTTTAGGAGCCCAAAGTTAGCTTTGGAGAAGTTTTTCATGGTGGTTACCTTTGCAGGGGGGGAGGGCAGTGGGAGGGATGTGAATTTCCAAGGTGATTAGTTTGTGGTCGGATCTAACCAGGGAGGAGTTGACTATTGGTATAGAGCAACAGTCGCCCATGTTAGTAATGACCAGGTCAAGGATGTTGCTACCTCTAGTGGGGGTAAGAACGAGCTGGTCCAGGGCATTGGAATTAATGAATTCCAGGAAACATTGGGCAAGTGTATTGGTACATGAGTAGTTTTCCCAGTTAATGGAGGGGTAGTTGAAGTCGCCCAGTATGAGAGTGTTAGGTTGGACCTTACTATTCTCCAGGGTGCTTAGGAACATGGAGTGTGAGTCTTGGGACATGGTTGGGGACCTATAGCAGTCTATGACCTGAATCGCTGTCTTACCCATTGTTAGCTGCTCCTGAAGTATCTCAGATGCGTTAAGTTGGGCTACCAGTCTGGAGGTGTGCACATCCTTTATGAATATGGAAACACCCTTTATGAATATGGAAACACCACTGCCTTTGGAGCTTTGGTCCAAGTTTTGGTGCCGAAAGGTGTGGAATTAGTTATAGCCTGGTTAATGCAAGGGTGCTTTCTGCTGCCTTGAACCAGATCTCTGTTACTGCACAAATGTCAGTGTTCTCCATTTTAAGGAGTGCTTTGACCAAGTGCATTTTGAGATTTAGACTTCTAGCGTTGAGCAGCATGACCCTCAGATTGTATTTGTTTGTAGCTGTTAGGGTGGTAATTTGGTCTTTGGAACACAACCTAAAAAAGGCACTGTATGGGTGACAAGATCCTTGGCCAGTATCTGGAAGCTCAGGGGTCACAGATGCAGGCCATCTCTAGCAAAGCATCAAGGTCTGTCAATCATGTCATCCCACGCAGACAGATACTGGATCCCCTTAGAATGACACCAGAAACTTAGCCAATTGTTGAAATCAATAATTTTCTGCTTGTACTGTGGTAACATTCTGGGTGATGGTAGGATGCTGCTCAGGGCTAGGGTAATACCCACCTGGGCTACATAATCTGAGAGCTCCTCCATGTCTCTTTTCATGTGGTCCAGGGAGGTACATCTCAGGTCATTTACACCCACGTGTACAATGACAGAGCCATATTTGTATCTGTTGTTGAGGGACCTGAGTGCGTGCATTATGTGGAGGATCCTAGCGCTTGACAGGCAGCTGACTTACTTTCTCCTTATTCACCCTAGTGAGTGGAACATCAGAGTGCCTTACTGTCGAGTCACCTGTGACTAGTGTGTTGGGCATGCTGTTTTGCCTTGGGGGCTTTGGTTGAGTGGCACACTGTTTAGGAGAGTTGTGTGTCT
The DNA here is from genome assembly GCF_019279795.1 of Protopterus annectens. Classification (NCBI taxonomy): domain Eukaryota; kingdom Metazoa; phylum Chordata; order Ceratodontiformes; family Protopteridae; genus Protopterus; species Protopterus annectens. The sequence goes on along the minus strand of NC_056727.1, from coordinate 212,456,414 downwards.
CGTGATTAGTGTTGTGTTGTGGTGGTTGAGTGCATTTCTGCCTTGGAGGTCTGTACTGTTTGGGTAGATTTTTATTAAGAGCCTCCGCATAGGTGGGTGTGTGGTTTGTGTTTTTATGTAAAGGCAGTGCTGATGTGTGTTCTAGAGGGCTATGTGTTCCATGTGGTGTGGTGCAAGTGTTGACCTTCTCATCTTGACCAGCTATTCCGATCTTGACTGAAGAGTGCGTGGCTTCCAATTTGGATATATAAATGCATCTCTCACAAGTCTGAGTGTTGGGAAGTAAGAGGAGAAGGTTGTCAGTGGACATGAGGCAGTTGCTACACTGCCTCAGCATGCCCAAGTTCACCAGGTTAATAGGAAAAAGCACTGGGAACTGACCTTTAAACATGTGTGGAGGGGTGGGCATTAATAATAAGTACTGGAGCTGTTTCCTTGTAGAACTTTTAGTGCTGGTAGCACTTGTGTGTGCTACAATAATTGCTGCAAGAAGTCTGGTAAAGTGCTAGATTAATAAGCTAGTAAAAGTACAGGAGAGGAGAGAACTACTGGATCTAAGCATCATCTAAGTATAGACCAAGTAAAAAGAAATACTCAAAACAGCCAAAGGTCGCTCAGTAAAATAAAAATAAACGTTACTGAAAAAACAAACCAAGCGTCCACCAAAGCTGAAACCATACAGGACTTTTATTGTAAAAACATGAGATAAGCGCTTTTGCACAGTATTGTGCTTCATCAGATCCATCGACACATAAAATTTAAAACCATTTATATAATAAAATTCAAAAATAAAGCAACCAATTAAAAACAGTCAATAAATTATTGGTGTGATCTGCGTTTAAGTATAGGCTTTAAAGGTATAGCAGCATTAATCCCCGGAGATTTATCTACCTGCAGCCTAATAATCCATTTGGTTTCAGCAAGCTCTAATCTATTATTAAAATCTCCACCCCTCTTTCCTGCAGCACATCCTACAGCATCAGGGTGACATTAGACGTAATAATTTATTGAATGCACTAGCTAAGCATATTTCTCTGCATTCTGGCCATGATTTTGAATTTATGGTATTACAGCTTGTGCATGTAGACAAGTGCGGTGGAGATTTTAATAATAGATTAGAGCTTGCTGAAGCCAAAGGCTGCAGGCACATAAATCTCCGGGGATTAATGCTGCTATACCTTTAAAGCCTATACTTAAGAAATGCAGCTCACAGCAATAATTACTGACTGTTTTTAATTGGTTAATTTGTTTTTGAATTTTATTATATAAATGGTTTTAAATTTTATGTGTTGATGGATCTGATGAAGCACAATACTGTGTGGAAGCGCTTATCTCATGTTTATACAATAAAAGTCCTGTATGGTTTCAGTTTTGCTGGACACTTGGATTGTTTTTTTCAGTAACATCATCTAAGCATCATCAGCAAACAAGATCTGAGGTACTTGGGGTTGATGCATTATGAGTAAGGGAGAAGCTCAAGAGTTTTTGGTTGCCATAAGCTTTATCAACGGCCAAGTCGGATCCGAGGGATCAGATCCAAACCTATCAGTTGAGGAAGATTAAAAATGGACAACACAGATGGAACATTATGGTGAGTACATAATTTCTTTGTTAACTAGTTAAGTTCACCTGCCTATGCATTCCCTTTGCAGGAGTGACTGGAGACGGTGTCTAGTTAAATGACTTTCTGAGATACAAACATAGGCAAATGGAGTCTGTTGGAATCAACTGCAGGACTATTGCAGCCAGTAGTTTTTTTTCTTTTTTATTGATTAACTTCAAAATGTGTATATAACTTGTATTCTTTTCCAGTGATATGTACATTTTATGCACACAAATGGACTCATTAACAAAACAAAACTCATTAAGGAATTAGAACAAACATGAAAAAAGGGGAAAAAAAAGATTATCTGCCAAATTCACTACTTGCAGATAATTCAGGCTTTCCTGTCTCTTTACATTGTATAGATTCCAAAAAATATGAAGTTTTATTTATCAGGTCTTCCCTTCATTCCTCACCATGCTCAAGGGTTCTTTATCTCTTTCCCTATTATTTACCCTTCTACATGGTTGAATCATACATTTATCTGCTGTGAGTGGGTGTCTCTTAGCCAGAGTCTTTATTTCACCCTGTGTTGCTTATCTCCCCCCTTGGAAGCACTAGGCTCTAAATCCTTCAGTAGGGTCCCAACTTTGCCAATATAAAGTGAGATGGGAGATTTCCACTTTTTAATTATTGCTTTCTTTGCAGTCAGCAGGATCAAGTGCAACAGTTTTCCTGTGGCGGGGGAATCAGAGTATCTCCAGCCAATCCCAGAGGGAACTGTTGTTCCATCTTTTGGGGAGGGGCAATGAAAGTAGTATCCTAAGTAGTTCCTCAGTGTTTGTTTTAATTGCTTCAGTTCCTCTCACCCCAAAAGATATGCCTCCATGTACCCTGTTCCCCCTGTTTGCACATTCCCGGAATTTTCTGGAAGCATATGAACAATCCATGCTGAGGTGTAGAAGTATTTCTGAAAGCAATTCCATTCAGATGTCTCGAACCTTGTGCTTTTTGTAGCATCGTACTGCTGAGTGCATCTTCTCCCGGTAGGTTGTAGATATAGGCATTTGCAAGTCTTGCTCCTGTCTATTTCTCTGTTTTGAGCCTTCCTTATCATGGAGTGTCTTGATCTCCTTATACTTCCTTCCTATCAGCTCCTCCCCCATGAGCCTCCTTCTCTAACATCCATCCAAAGCTCCACCAAAATTAGTGGCCTGTGGGAGCCTCTGGATGTGATGTTTAACTTAGAAGTGGCACAACAGCCCTCATATTCGAGACTCGTTTCTCTCCTCATCACGTCTTGCCAGTGTTTCCAATCCAGGTCCACTACTATTCTGATTCCATTATTTAATATGGATACTTTTACTGATTTCCAAACGTTTTTTCCTCTGGATTCCCCAGCCTAGAAGTCCTAGTTTTCGAAGGTGAGAGATCTGCAGATTAGAGTGACCTGACTGTACTCTGGAGCCGCCTAAGTAGTGCGAGGAAGCAGTTAGCTCGCTCTCTTTTCTTACCTATTAATCAATTAATCAGACTGCCAGATCCTCATGCCAGGTGTTGGAAAAAGTTAATGCCCACACATTCCACCCAGGGTCTTGTTTTTGACATTGCATTCTCAAAGTAAAGCATATTTGAGTAGCAACTAGGTAATGAGGCAGATCAGGTATCCCCAAGCCTCCACCATCTTGTCTTAGACGTAATCTGTCTGAGCTAATCCTTGGCTTTGTGCCTTCCTATATAAAATGTAATGTATTCTTGATTTTACTGAAGAAGGAGGGAAAATCTCTGTAAGGAAAGACTGAAATAAGTGAAGGCAGACAGGAAGAATAAACAAAATTATTTCTAATGATTTCCGATCAATCTCCAGGGTGATTGCCTTCCATTTGCTAGCAGAGATCTAGTTTTATTCACTATCATGTTAAAAGTTTTCTCAGTGAGGCTTCATACATTGGGCACACACAGAAATAGAAATATTTAAAAGACTTGGATCTCTGTGTTGGCATTCCTGAGGGAGGAGGGAGGCCTATCAACAAAATTACTTTTTTTTTCCTTATTTACTTTTGTACTTCCTCTTCAGTTTAATTCCATCTTGACTTGAGTGCCTTATTTGTTAACCTAGAGGTTCTATCTACAATGCGACTAGGATGGGGAAATATTGGGCAGCCCTGTTTTCTGGCCCTGGAAAGCGAAAAAGGCTTGGGAAAAGCCATAAGAGAGTTTTATCCTAGCATTTGATCCCACATATATAGCAACAATCAAATCTAAAACTTAATACCCAATCCAAATCTTAGTAAAACTTGTCACATAAAAGTCCATTCAACCTTGTTCAACGCTTTTTCAGCATCATGATTAGTAAGAGTATTTCCCCTCCCCTGGAGTCTTTCCCTCTCCAACAACTATAAGGTTCTGAGGGTATTATTATGTAGATACATGCCTCCCAGATTTCCTGTCTGATCTCTGTGGGCACAAGCTTCCCCAACTTATTAGCCAAAAGGGCCATTAACATTTTATAAAGAAGGTTGAGGGATAGATATTGGCTCTGCATGAGAAGGGCAGATCCCTTCTTTTCCCTTCTTTATGTAACACTACCACTGTAGCGTGTTTCTAAGAGGTGGGATCTCACAAGATTATATAAATTCAATAAAGCTTTGATCACCTCCTCTCCCAGCCACTCCCACAAATCTATTGGCAAGACCATCTGTCCCTGGTGTCTTCTGTGTGGCCTGTTTCTTAATAATGGTCATTATTTCCATTATACTGACTGGAGCCATAATACCAGAAGCATATAAGTAGTGAAGATTTAGATTCATTAGGTATCTATTAATAACTACTTTTGTGTCTTCCTCTTCCAGATGTCCCTGATAAAGATAATTGTAATAGTATATTCCTGCATTATCTCCTCTGGGGACTTAACAGTAACCTCACTCTATAGAATATAGAACATCCACTGTAGAATTTGCTCTTTCTTGTCTTAGCCTAACTTGACAGTTCCTTCTGATACTGAGGAGAGTCACTAAAGAAAAAATTCTCAGTATCCCTTTATCAGAAATTCCTATTTATTTCTAAAATTACTTGCAGTTGCCTTTTATGAGTCTTATAAATCTGTGCATCCGCTTGGAAGCCCTAAGTCTCCTATCTGTATACACCATGGAGCCTTTCAGTCTGTGCAAGGCAGCCCTTTTTTGCTTTCATTCTCTACTAATAAACCTTTTCACCTCATAGGCTTTTGTCTCCGTAACAGCATTCCAGGCTCTCCCAATCAATATATTGGAATCAGTAAAATTCCATGTCAAATCTAGTAGCATCCTTTTGCATTCCCATGAGAAATGTTTTAAATAATAAACAGGAAAGCTACAGTGCTTCTCCCCGAGAGTATTTACTGGGAATCTCCATTAGCAGGAGAGGAGAATGGTCTGCTACATAAGCATAATGGAGCTCTCACCCTTGAGAACATAAATGCATCCTCACATGAGATGTATCCTGTCTAGCTGCTGTACTTATCTTAGCTGACATGTGAGCAAAATGCATAGAATAGGTCAATTCTGTTTTGACAACTGAACCTAAATGAATTCACATGTCTACCCAGCTGGAGGATTTTATACCTCCTTGGACCCCTGGAGAAATCCTGCAGGGCAGTTGTGATATTTCATTCTCCAGTGAATAGCATCATCCCTTCTGGAAAATGCATCACCTCCTGCATAATCTATGAATTCCTTTTTTGGTGAACCCTGAAGGAAAATATATAGAACCTAAAGTCGCTTTTCTCTTAGCTAACTCCCCTTTTGACCAGCACAAACCTTTGTGCGTGATCAGAGCACATTTCCTGCACTTTGAAAATGGTTAAAGCAATTTATCAGAATTATGATACTGCATTTTCTTGACCCTTTCAGTGAGGCTGAGACCAGAGTCTGCTGCCTGTTACCTCGCCAGTCCTGCTTGTTCCTTACTCTCAAAATGCATCTCCTTCAGTAAAATAAATGTCTGCAAAAATTGCAAATGTTGTACTACCCTCCTTCTCTCTAAAATGTCCGTAAACCCATTCACATTCCACAAGGCAACTGTAATATATCAATGTTATCTTGTTTTTGAATCACAGTAGCCTTTCTTGTTAGTTTCAATATAGTGCAGCCCCAGTAACCAACTAAGTAGAACAATATCCTAATAAATGTTTTGGATCTCTGCAAGGTAGGAGGCATAAAACACCAAATCATTTAAAAAAAACAGAGAAACTGTGCAATTAGTATAAAAAGGAAAAATATTATTGAGTTTCAGGCAGATATGTCTGTGGTATTGCCAAACTTTTAAATAGTGGCTATTTAACTGTCATTTTGATTAAGGGAGCCTACTACCCCCCTCCCCCCCGAACAACATTCTGTAGCAACACAGGTTCATAGGGAGGTTCATGTTACATATATACATTATGCTTCAAACAGTTACTCAAGGCAACATAGCTTTCTATGGAATGACTCCATGAGCTCATAATTGTCGATGTCCTTCTGTATCACTGTTGCACTGTTCTTCACCCTAGGGATCATTTGCCAAGAATAGTCCAATGTCCAGCCAGTATACCAAAGCCTTTAGATCTTGTATGCTCCATAAATCACACATATGCTTCCCCATTCAGGACATAGGGCAAAAAGGTGACATACAGATGCAGTTACCTAGAACTTCTTTGATCAGTTCAAACACCATCATCACTCGTTGGTTTGAATACAGTTTTGCTGTGTTGAATATCTAGCCATCAGATAAGTGCCCAATTGGGGTCTTTGTTTTATCTTTTGCCTTGATTTTTATTTATTTATTTATTTTTGATGTTCTTCATGTTTCACTGTTGCAGTCATATGGGTCATCTGCTTGCAGGTAGCCCTCAGCCGGCTTGAATACCAGAGTCTTCGGATTTCTACGTCGGATGCTCTCTAATTCCATGACGTCAAGTCGTCAGGGGTATAAAACATGCAGCCGGCGCCATTACATCAGTCTTTCTTGCTGTGCAGTGCCTGAAGCAGAAGCAGTTCGCAAGTGCCAGTCGGCCGACTCCTAAAATTTTTGTTTTTTGAGTTTCAGACCCGAAATCTTCAAAAAAGATAAGTACCCTGATGGGATCCTTTTTCTTGCTCTAACCGATGTCCGTAAACGTTAACAATTGTCTTACCTGTGGAAAGCAAATACCTCATAGAGATTGTCATTCTTACTACATCCCCTGTTTAGGCCCAGACCACGACATCCCTCGTTGTCGGTTTTGTGCCTTGTTCAACACCTGAACTATTCGTCGTCAGGCTATTTTTGCAGCCATTTACTTTCGTACTCTGTGTACCCCGAAATGGCTTTGTTAAGCCATCCAACTACCGATCTTCCGTAAAAACATAAAGATAAAGACAGAGACAGACCCAATAGGTCCAAAACTGCCAACGATACTTCCGTTAAGCTAGTCGCCAGTCCGCCGGTACTCAGTGAGGCGCTTTCGCAGCCCCCGATACCCGCTACTTCAGATTCGTAGGCCTCTACTGAGACCCATTCAGAGTCCGGTGTGCCACGAGATGCTTCTTCGACTGTGGAACCTGCTGATGTCTCAACCTTGGATGGGTCTGGAGCCGCTGTGCAGGCACTGGCTTCTGAGGGTGTATTCAGGCCTACAGATATTCATATTAAACTGACGCAGTCATTTTCATCCAGGCCAAAAACTCGCACTATGCATAGAAAACTGACTACCAAACTGCAGGTTCAGGCCCATATGCCTCAAAAACAAATGCTTATAATGGCTGAAGATCTTATTTACCTTAATTAGGGGAAGCCAGCCTTCCCCCTTTAAGAGACCTCGAACTGAATTTCTTTCTGATTCTTCTGATCTCCTTCTGATTACCAGGATTTGCCCTTATTTACTTGTGAAGATTCTAATGCAGAGGATTCCATTCCCTCTCCTTCCCCTCCAGAAGATCTTTCTTTCGGTGAAACCTTGCATACTCTCAGGGAGCATTTCCACTGGAAAAGCCAGGATTACTCTGAGTCCAAAAAGAGACTTAGGGAATTCTTACTCCTGCCTCAACACAGGCCTTTAGCTATCTCTCCTGTTCTGGACATTGTAGATGATGCTTTCTTGGAATCTAGCCTTACCCGAGACACTTTACCTCCAGCTCCCAGAAAACCTGACTGGTACTACAGAGTACCTGACTCTCTCACAAGTTCCTCTTCAAGAATCTTTCTGCGGATCCATAGACCATTTCGACCAAAAGGCATTAAGGCTACTGCTGCCAAAAATCCTACCCCTTCTGATAGAGATTCTAGAGCCTTAGACAGATGGGGTAAGAAGATATATACTTCTGCTACTTTGGCAGTTAGGGCTTTAAATTGCCAGTTTCATATGTTAAAGTATCAGCAGCATATTAAGGGACTCCCTTTCACTCTACCTGCTGCTGCCCAAACCCTAACAACAGACACATCAGACTATGCATGGGGGCTCACATGGCAGGGCAGTGCATTCAGGGCAAATTGAACCCAAGACAGGTGCGCCTGCATATCAATCAAAAAGAAATGTTAGCTGTACAGAATGCTCTGACAGCCTTCAAAGACCGTATTCTTCCAGGACATCTATTGGTAAAGACAGACAACACCACAGTTATGTGGTACATAAACAAGCAGGGGGGAACCCACTCGTTCCCTCTCTGCAGACGAGCCATGGCTGTGGGGGACACAGCCTTGAGCTACCAAGTACACCTACAAGCACAATTCCTGCCAGGCAAACTAAATTCACTGGCAGACGACTTAAGCAGAAATCTCATGGACCCACACGAATGGAAACTAGAACCCAAGATATTAATCCTCTTGAGGAACAAATTGGGGGCTCCAGAGATAGACCTGTTTGCCTCCCCTCATAACTACCAGTTGAACAAATTCTGCACAAGAACTCCCCACAGTCGAGCTTGGAAAGTGGATGACCTGTCCTTTATCTGGGAAAGCCTCTTGGCTTATGCCTTTCCCCTTCTGCCTCTCCTCTCGAAGATTCTACTAAAGATCAAACAGAACTAGCCAAGGACAATACTGATTGTACCAGACTGGCCACGCCAGCACTGGTACCCCCTCTTGCGTAGTATGATACTGCTACAACCATGGCATCTGCCTCAGACCCCTTCCCTGCTGTCCCAGCAGGCGGGCCGGATTCTGCACCCTCAGCTTCAAACCCTGAACCTTGCAGCCTGGCTAATTCCTTGAGCCCTCTCCTAGCATCCCTCAGTAAGCAGGTGCTGGATGTCATTCTGGAGGCAAGGAGGCCTAGTACTAGAAAATCCTATGCTGAAAAGTGGAAAAGTTACTGTTCCTGGAGCCAGGCTCAGGGGATTGGGCACAACGGTGCCCAGCTTACCTCATATTCTACAGTACTTAACAGAAATGCTCCACAAGGGCCTATCCTTCTCGTCAATTAAAATGCATGCCTCTGCCATTTCAGCACATTATAATACTGAGCCACCCCTCTTCTCTCACCCCTTGCTAAAACAATTCCTTAGAGGAGCCAAAAATTTAAGACCCCCCCCACTCCAGCATGGGACCTTAACTTTGTATTGTAAAAGCACACTTTTCCCCCTTTGAGCCAGCTGCAACAGCAGAGTTGAAATTCCTTTCTTGGAAAACAGCCTTCTTTCTGAGCATCACTTCAGCAAGAAGAGTGTCTGAATTACAGGTCCTCATGGCAGTGGAACCCTTCATTATCTCCCATGCGGACAGGGTTTCCCTCAGACTAATCCTTCCGTTATGCCCAAGGTGGTGTCTAGTGTGGCACTAAATCAGTCCATTCATTTGCCTACTTTTTTCCCTAATCCACAAAACAAAGGGGAACGAATACTGCACTGTCTGGACGTGCACAGACTACTCAGATTTTATTTGGACAGGACTAAGCCTCTCAGAAAATCTGAACAGCTGCTAATTGGCTTTGCTGCAGGGGCAGAGGGAAAGTCCATTTTAAAGCAAATCATTTCCAAATGGATAGCCCATTGCATTAATTTCTGCTACAAGCACCATGGAAAACCTACCCCACAGGGGATAAGATCACATTCCACCAGGGCTGCATCTACCTCTGAGGCTTTTCTCAGAGGAGTCCTTACCAGGGACATTTTATTTTTATTTTTTATTTTACATTTGTTGACTGGGATAGTCCGACTGAATGCATGTCCATTTTCAGTGGAGGCCCGGGGAGAAAAGCTCCAAGGGTAAGCAGATACAGCATTACATAATACCAGCATTACATATTACAGACTATTTATAGTGATTACATAAGTAAGCAAGTTAAACAAGTTCCACAGGTTAGAGTTAATCCCGAGCGTAAATCAGGATTAAATTAATTTACACAGTAAGCTGGTTAACAGATTTTTACACATTCTAGAGAGAGGCTTGATACATTGACATAGCCAGTTAAGTGCCAAATGTTGTTTGAGTCTAGTTTTAAATTGACCTAAGGTAGAAAGTAAGGTAATATCAGCTGGAAGAGAGTTCCAGGGTTTACTTACAGAGTTTGCAAAGAGAGAGTCACCGGCTGTGTTTTTAATTTTCCTAGTCTGACTTAGTAGTTGGATATCCTAAAAGCTGCTACCTGGAACTCTGTACATACCTTCACTAAGCATTACCACATGACTATTTTTTCTAAATCCAGAGCTGGTTTTGCCACTGCAGTCTTGCAGGGCTTAATAGCTGGCCCTAATGCTCTTTAACTTCCTCTTCCCTTCCTTAGCCTTGGGAATCAACCCAAATGTGATGACTGCAACAGTGAAACACGAAGAACATAGTACAGTTGTGTACACTTACCGTAAATGTAAATGTTCGAGTGTATTCACTGTTGCAGTCCTGGTTACCCTCCCTCCAGCCCCCTGACTTCTCTTGACTCTACCTTTCCTTCTTGTTTGGTATATTTAATTTTTCTGATGAATTTACTTTTTGATGGGGGTGAACCATACTGTATAATTGTTTCCTATTGTGGGGGCACCTGACATCTGGGGCAAGAAAAACTGATGTAATGGTGTTGACTGCATGTTTTATACCCTTGACATCGTGGAAGAAGAGACAGCATCCGACACAGAAATCCGAAGACTCTGGTATTCAGGCCGGCTGAGGGCTACCTGCAGGCAGATAACCCAAATGTGATGACTGCAACAGTAAATACACTCGAACATCTACATTTATGGTAAGTGTACACAACTGTACTGTACCTAGAGTTCATGTTATACAAGAAGGGAAAATGTTAGTGAGGCAGCCAGATTCCCCATAAGGATCGGCAAGAATAGTGTCTTTTTTTTTTGTTTGTCTGGGTGCTTCCCATGACCATACATCCTGTAGCATTTCTAAAGCATTTGTGCCTAAGACTCTCAGAAGTTGTTTTTTTTTTTTTGCCTGGCCATCTATCTTGAGAACCAGAGGCTTAAACTGTTAAGCCAAGATAGCATGGTGGAATCTTCTAATCCCTAGGTACCATTGACCAAGAAGGCGGCCAAGAAATCTTGGCCAGAATCTTTGATTGTCCAGCATCCACTAGACGTTTCTGTAGAAGCAGGTGATATCTCTGTAGGTCGTCCGATGTCTACATCAGATTTCTCTGCCATGACCCCATCAGAGGCCAGAGTGGGTCCTTCTTTTTGTACAACCTCTGAGGCTTTGCAAGCGTCTGCTCTGGATGTCGCGGGGGAACCACTGTTGATCATCTTGGAGATCCTTAGACGGATTCTGCAGACTCTAGTCAGGGAAAGAGGTTCCAGGTACTCTTATTGTTTCTTGTCAAAGGTCAAAACCCCTGGCATTTGTTAGGGCTGGCTTCCCTTCAAAAAAAAAAAAAAAAGCAGAAGTCTAAGCATACTTCACAGACAAGGTTTAAGTCTTTAGAATGGGTAATTCTGGTGCTGTTTATTTTGTGGATATGCAGGAGGTCTATCAGAGTGGGGTCTGACAATGCCCTGTATGTTAGGCATAAATCTCCCTTCAAAGTGTGTAGGAGACCGAATGCAGGGATAGGGTCTTGAGGCAGTCTGCATAGGACATTGTACTTGTGCCCTGTATTCTTTTGATGAGGAACCTCTGTGGATGTTCCAGTTGTTGGATATGCCTGGTTAGGTACATACCAAAGGGGGTATTGTACTCAATTATAGGTCTGATGAATTCCAAATACAGTGGAACAATGACGTCTTTGGACTTGGATGCCATACCTTTGTTTATAAGTTGCACAACATAGAATGATTTCCTCACCACTGTAGACACGTGATGGTCAAGGGCTTCTTTTTTCTTTCTCAAGTGTCTGATATTCAGGAAAACTGATATGTATTGATGAGATGTATTATGAGCTGCTTCAGATGGATACTCCTAAACCTTCTGCAGTATCTCCTGTATTAGCTGCTTTAGTCGACACCTTTATAGCTGCTTCTAAGTCTCCTGATTCTCAGCTTTCTTCAAAGAAACCCTGACAGGTTCTATATGGTTCCTCAGGACTGTCCATTTTTATTTGTGTCCTTCTGATGACTCTGCTGTGGAGTCCGTTACCTATGATAAGTTTTCCAAACTCTTGCACTCTTCCAAGCTTCTAGCTTCAGACAAGGATAGTAGGGCAATGGAGATAATTGATAAGAAGGTTTATACTGCTTCTGCTTTGGCATTTCGGGCCTTCAGTTACCAGACCCAGATGAACAGATATGCTCTGGCCTCATTTGCTCAAGCTTGTCAAGTTCCCTTCTGACCTCCATGATTCTGAGGCAAAATCTTCTGCTCTTTCTATTTTGGGTTCTACCTCTCTGATTGCTTGCCCCTCCATCTAGTGTAGGTATGATGCTACCGATACCACTTCTAGAGCTGCTGCTTTTGGGTCATGAGACGTTATTCTTTTCTTCCTCTGCAGTCACTACCTGCAGACATTAAGGTCAAGTTGCTAGATGCTCCTTTGGATGATAAAAAATCTCTTTGGGACTACTGCTGCTGTACTTAAGCTGCTTCAAGAAGAAAAGCAATGCTTTGCAGGACCTTAAATTTATTGTTGTCACTCCTATCCCCAAGTTCTAGTGGAATTATTGTACTAGGCCTGCTTTTGTTTGTAGGCAGCCTCATCAGGCCACTAAAGGCAGGAATGGTGGTAGGCAGCTTCCTCCTGCTAAGCCTTCTCAGGCTTCTGTGGCCCAGAAGCTTTCTTTATCTGACAAGCCTGATACACTTTGATATCTAGACCCCCCCTACCGCTTGGCCAGGTTTCCTTGTCTCTTTGACTCTTCCTCTGTCTTCCAAATTGGCATCTCATCACCTTGGATTCTTAGGTTCTGTCTGTCATCTGTCAAGTTTAGTTCATGGTGTAGAAGTCTCTTCCTCCTTTCTGAGGGATTTCTGAATCTCCTCTGGAACAAATTCCTCTTTTCTCAGTTATCCTTGGGTCCCTGCTGGACCAGGGAACTAATCAACCTTTCCATCCTTCCCAAGTAGGAAAGGGATTTTACTCCAGGATGTTTCTGTTTCCTCAAAAGGGGGGCACTTGGAGATGTATTCTGGATCTCTCCTTACCCAACACCTTCCTCAGGGTTCCTTTTCGGATGATATCTCTTCAAACCCGGTTTCCTTTTTTTAATACCCCAGGCATGTCTGGTGTCCTTGGATCTGAAGACTGCTTACTTTCATATTCCTATTTGCCCTCTTTTCAGGAAGTTTTTACATTTCTTTGTTTCTTCCTCTCATTTTCAGTTCTCTGCTATGCCTGTTGGTCCCTCTACTGTCCCTTGGGTATTCACAAAATGCCTAGCTCTTGTGATTGTTTTTTGCAGGCTTCAAGGCATTCAAATGTTTCCTCATCTAGATGAACTGTTGTTTCAGGCACCTTCTGTCAGTTACCTGTTGCAGGATTTTGAGTTTACCATGTCTCTCCTTCAAAGTCTGGGGTTCACTATCCACTTCCAAAAGTCTATCTTGACTCCCTCTCAAGATTATGTGTATCTGGGTTGCAGGATTCAGACAGTGCCAATGTTGGCGCCTCTCCCATCTCTAAAAGTTCTATCCTGGACAGCTTTCTTTTAGTCTGTTCTTTATCTGCTTGCTTTTCAAGGCAGAGAGTTTCTTCAAGCCCTGTGATTCATGACCTCCTCTATTCCAAGTTTCCCTCTTGCCAGACTACACATGCAGAAGCTTCAGTGGTACCTCAAGGCAATTTTGCTTCAGCATTGTCACCCTCTGGATTTAAGTGCCTGTCCTTCCTTGTCTGAAGCGGGAATTTGAGTAGCGGATTCGGCAACTTTCCCTCAACATAGGCTTGCCTTTTCAGCCACCAGTTCCTTCTCAAGAACTGTTCACTGACATTTCAGACATGGGGTGGGGGGCTTCCTGTCGTCACCTTAAAGTTCAAGGTCTTTGGCCCCCATTCAGAAGTCGGACCATATTGACATCAAATAGATGAGAGCACTGATTCTGATCCTTTAGGCCTTTCACCCCATGATGTCTCACAATGACTTGGTATGTTAGGAAGCAGGGGATCACAAAGTCTTACCGTCTCTGCAGGCTGGCTCTTCTGCCCTGGTATCTGGCTCTCAGTTATCAGTTCACTCTTCAGGCAGTTTATATTCCTTCAGAGCACACACTAGTAGCAGACGCTTTCAGCAAGTCCAAAACACAGGCTAACGAGTATGTGCTCCACAGAGATATATTTCTAGACATAGTCCATTGATGAGGTATTCCTCAGATAGAGCTTTTTGCCTCCCTTCTGAACAGCAAGTTCCTTTTCTGTTCGAGAGCCATGCCATTTGGCATGGAAGACTTTTGCGCCCTTTCTTTTCCTTGGAAGAAGATGTTTCTCTGTCCCTTCCCTCCTGTACCACTACTTCCAAGAGTTCTGCAGAATATCTAGCTGGACTCCCAAAACATCTTGTGAGTGACTCACTTTTGGCCAAAACAGCTCTGGTTCCCTCTCTTAATGCATCTTGCCAGGGCCAATCACCACAAGTTACCTCACCAGTTGGACCTCCTCACACAGGACAAGGAGTCACTCATCCATTGTCACTTGCCCACTCTTCAACTGACACTGTGGTGATAGGGTTTTGATTCCTTTTAGGCACCTTTATTCTTAGGTTGTGCTTGGAGGTTTACAGGCTGCAAGAAAACCTGCAACCAGAAAGTCTTATATGTCCAAATGGAAGAGATTTTCTCTCTGGTACCATGCTCATAATCAGGATTCTTTTTCAGTGGGGGTGGTTTCTTTGTTTCTCTCCTATTTGTGAGAGTTGCTGCAGTCTGGCTGGACCTGATGTTCTTCGTCTTCCATTGCTGCAGTCCTGACTATTGGGTATAGTCCGCCCCAGCCGAGTTCACCAGAGAGAGAGTTGGGCGTCATGGCGCCTTAGACTGACGCTAGTACGCAAGGGTTATACGCATGACCCCGACGCCATTTCTCAGTCTTTTGAAACAGAGTTATAAGTAAATTTGCTTGGAACATTTTGGTTTTTCTTGCCTCAGTATTTAACAAGCAGATAAGGGATTAGGATCATACATACATTGTACCTGTACCTTTTAGGGGGCCTGAGCACGTTGTTGTTGGTCACGCTCTTGTGCTAGATTTACAAGCGCACTATTAAGAGGAGGCTGTTTAGGTTAGTGTTTGGGAAGCTGCTGTAATTTATACCGCCGGATGCGGATGCCTCCGCCTCGCTTCAGAAGCAAGAGGCGCAAGGACAAAACAGTGAAGCCAGGGGTGAGGAACGAGGTTTTGCCAGGAGTATCTATGGAGTCTCAGGCAGATACTTTACTGTTACAGGATGTGCCCTCTCAGGAGGTAGGCCAGGCTGAGGGGCTTCTCAGGTAACTGTTCTTCCTCTCTTCCCAAGGTAGTTAGGGCCTCCTTCTGTTGCCAAAGCTTGAAACATATGCTTAAAATGGCAGAAGATTTGATTACTCTGATTAGAGGTTCTATGCCCCGCCTGATAAGAGGCCTAGGGTGGAACAGGAGTTTGATAGTTTTGAACAGTGTTCACAGGCTTCAGAGTCTTCTGTGGAAGACTTGCAAGAGTTTCCTACTTATTCTGATTCTGATGTGGATGATTCCACTCCTACAGCTTCTCCTCCTGAGGATTTTTCATTTTCAGAGACTCTTATGAGGAGCACTTTAAATGGCATAGGCCCTTAGCTATTCCTCCTGTGTTGAATGTTGTCAGCAATTTCTGCTTGTCTGCCCTTGAATCCTGCTTTGGCTTCTTACTTTGAGGACAGACAGTTTCTTGAAGGTGTCCTGCATCTTAGGCCCCCAAGGAAGCCTGTTCTTCCTCCTCCTCCTTCTTGGGGACCTTAATTTTCTTTTAGAAAAATTGACCCAGGTTCCTTTTGAGTCTGCAGGTTCGGCTTCTCTGCAACATTGTACACGGAAGACAATGTTGTTGTTTGTTAAAGTCTTATTGCTTTCCCTTACTTCTGCTCAGCGGGTTTCCGTGCTTCAGGCAGTTATGGCCATCCCTTCTTTTTTTGTATTTTCACAAGGGCAGGATGTTCCTTCATACTAATCCTTCCTTTATGCCAAAGGCATTTAATAAGTTGTCTTTGAATCAGGCAGTACAACTTCTTTTTTTTCCCCTTCTCCTCAGTTCGCTAGTCAGGGGATCCTACATATGATGGATTTGCATAGACAGCGCAGGTATTATTTGGATAAAACTAATGCCATTCATAAGTCTGGCCAGTTTTTTTTTTTGCCCCCAGGACATTGGGTTTTGTTGTTTCTAAGGCCATTTCCTTTTGTTCTTTTATAGGTTCATAGGTGCTTACTACACTATTGACCACAAGGGCCTTTTTAAGCCTAGTCGTGTATCCCAAATCTCTGAGAAGTTCTGGTACCCTTGATAAGTGTAAGCAGGGGCTTAGGAGGGGCCTGGGAGATGAACCATTTGCAAGTTGCCTGTGTCCATTAGCGACATAGGTGCCATAGCAGAGATGAATTTCTTGTTCCCCATCCAGTTGTCCAAGTTATACTTGAATTTTGAATTGGGTTAGAGAGAAACTCTGCTTCATGTGGATGGGGGAGCCTGTTCCAGAGGCGGGGTAATCTCAGGCATACATACCTGTCTCTCCAGCAGGTCATATCTATATCACAGGCAAGGTTTAAGTATTTAGCACGGTAATTCTGGTGCTGTTTGTTTTGTGGATATGCAAGAAGCCCATCAGAGCGGTGTCTAACAATGCCCTGTATGCCAATCATACATCTCCCCTCAACAGCCTGTAGCAGCCAGAATACAGAATAGGACCTTGATGCGGTCTGCATAGGACTTGTTACTTGCGCCCTGCATTCTTTTAGTGAGGAACCTCTGTGGACGTTCCAGTTGTTAGATTTGCCTGATTAGGCACAAACCAAAGGGGACATTGTACTCAATGATAGGTATGATGAATGCTGAATATAGTGGAACAATGACGTCCTAAGACCTCAGTGCCATACCTTTGTTTGTAAGTTGCACAACATAGAATGATTTCCTCACTACTATAGACACATGATAGTCAAAGGCTAGATTAGTGTGTGTGTGTGCGTGCGTGTGTGTGTCCCCCTAAGTCCCTGACTACTGAGTCAACTCTAAGGGATGTGTTGTCAATATAATAGTTACTATGGGTGGATGACTTCGTAAAGGATACTACTGGACATTTCTTGGCTTTTACTTTTAGTCCATGGCTCTGACACCAGTTTGTCTGTGTTAACCATTCTTGGAGAACATTTGTGTCAGTGTGGGATTCAATGACCGCTCCTAATTTGCAATCATCTGCAATTTTAGTCAGCCAGAGACCTTTGACATTGGCCTTGACTTCAGAGAAGTAAATGCCAAAAAGGAACAGTCCAAGTATTGATCTCTGAGGGACATTACTTGTTACTGGCCTCTTTGTAGAGGTGGATTCCCCACGTCTAACTTCCTGGGTCTCATCTGTGAGCCAGTTGTCTATCCAACAGGTGATATTCGGGTTTGTACCTAACCTCTTGAGTTTGTCAACAATGCCTGAGTGGGGTATTGGGTCAAATGCTTTTGCCAGGTCAAGGTAGGCAGTGTGAATCATTTTGCCCTCATCCATTGCTTTGGTCATCTTCTCAAAGAAGTCCACCAGGCAGAGTAGGCATGACCTGCCTTTGACGAAACCAACTTGGGTTGGGTCCAGTGTCTGGAGGTTTACTATATCATTTATTATTTCCATTATAATTCTTTCCATGGTTTTGCATGTAAGATTAGTGAGACTTATGGGTCTGTAGTTTTTAGAGTTTGTAGATGGCTCCCTTTGTGCAGAGGGATAATGGTTGCTGTTCTCCATTCTTGAGGCACAAAGCCGGTTTGCAGGATGCAGTTAAATAGCAATTCCAGAGGCCCTGATGGGTCATGTTTCATGCTGTTTAGAAGGCATCCTGGGATATTGTCTAGCCCCGTTGATGCTCTGTTCTTGCCATTAGAGAGAGCATTAGGGACCTGTTCCTTAGTGATAGCAGGGGGAGTTATAGTTGATGGTATTTCCTGAGGGAAGGTTAAAGGGGAGAGGGGGGTAAAGTTGCAGCTGAATTTGTCAGCCAGTAGGTTTGCAGTATCTTCTGGCTTAGTATAGGTGGCTCCATTTACAACAAGCTCTGCACACAGTTGTGTATTGCCTTTGAGGTTGCGGACATAGCTAAAGAATGCCTTGTGGTTGTCCTTGGCCTGGGAGGCAAATTTACCTCAAATTTGGCTTTGGTAAACTTTATTTGTCCTCTGAGTTATTTGTTTAGTTTGAGAATGCTTTTATCCTGCTGGGTGCTACACCTTCCTAATTTTTGCCATGATCATCTTCCTTCTGTTATACACCCTATTGATTTTGTGATTCCACCAGGGTGGCTTGTTTTTTGAGCTAGTTTTGTACTTGGGTACAGCTGCCTCTCTGCAGCTATTAATATGCTTGATAGGGTTTCTGTGAACAGTTCTGCATAGGCAGCAGTGTTCTCAGGGTTTATGGGGGCTTGACATTTTGCCAGGTTATCATTTAATAGCCTTTGAGTAGTTCCTGAGTATTCCAGGGTTAGCTGAGGGGGGGTCCAGGTTTTATTTTTTACTTCAAACGAGACCATTTTGTGGTTTGCCCATATCAGGGAAGACATTACATTAGGGGGTGTGCATCACTCTCCCATATTAGTGAGCACCAGATCCAGTACGGTTGCACCCCTGGTTGGTGTATTGACAGTCTGTTCCAGGGAGTTTGTGTTTACAAAATCCAGGAATCTATGTGCCTGTACATTTGGTATCCTATAGGATTCCCAATTAATGGGAGTAATTAAGGTTTCCCATGAATATGGTATTGGGTTGGATGATGAGTTTTTCCAGCAAGTATAAATACTTGGTATGGGTATTCTGGGTTATGGAGGGGATCGATAGCTTGCAAGAATATAGTATTGGATTTTGCCTATGGTAATTTGAACATGGAGTAGCTCAAGTTCATTATCCTGTTTGACCAGCCTTGAGGTATGTTTATTTTTGATGAAAATTGAGACACCTCCACCTTTAGCCCCTGTCTACATAGTAGCTGGTCTAAATGTGTGGAAGACATTATAACCTTGCACTGTTGGTGTGCTCTTTGCAGCTTAAAACCATGTCTCAGTGACCTCGCAGGTGGAAGTATTCTGTAGAGTGAAGAAAGCTTCTAGGGAGTGGAGTTTTTTGTTTAGACTCCTAGCATTATTGCTATGTTGGAAGTACTTTGTTTGGCATTGCCTAAAAAAGGCACTATGGGTGAGGGTAATGTTTTAGCTAATATTCAAAAGGCTGGAGAGGAGAGGTGCAGACCATCCCTGGCAAATCAGCATGGTCTGTTAACCATCTCCTTCTGTGTTGACAAATATTGCACCCCCCTAGAATGACACCAGAAACTTAGCCAATTATTAAAGTCAGTCATCATTTGTTCATATTGTGGCATCATCTTTAGCGAGAGTAAAATGCTAGGCTCATACCAGCCTGGGACAGACATTCCAAGAGCTCTGTTTCTCTCTTCATATAGCCTAGGGAGGTAAGTCTCTAGTCATTTATGCCTACATGGACTACGACTGAGTCATACTGGTACTTGTGGTCCAGTGACCTGAGTGTGTGTGTAATGTGTCAGATCCTAGCCCTTGATAAGCAACTAACCATGTCTTTCCCTTTCATGGCAAATGTTTGTCTACTTCTGTTAGTGCTGTCTCCACTAGAGCTGTTGCCTCTTCTGCTGCCTTCTTCAAGTGGTTGGACACCAATTCCATTCTTGAAGCTGCTGCTTTGGTTTTCAGTGCTTACCTTTACTAAGCATTAAAAATTGGATATGTATTTAGGGCCAGAGCAGGTTTTGCTACAGCCATTTTGCTGAGGGCTTTTCCCAGCTTTCCACCTTCCAGTCATCTTTTTGAGCTTTTGTACTGTCCCTACTCTGAAAAGTACTGCAACAGTGATATAGAAGGACATAGTACAATTGTGTAAAATCTTACATAAGAGATGATGTCCTTCTGTTCACTGTTGCTATATTCGCTCCCTCCTTCCCACTTTTTTCTTTTGGGCTTTGATTTGGTTTTACACCTGGCCAATGTTTTCCCTTTTCCATCTGAACTTTCTTCTTATAGATGTGCAATAGCCTCTCTTGTCCTATGGAGACAGTTCTTTTACTGGGGCAATTCAGTTCTGGGTAATTGCGTCCATACGTCACCTTTATGCCCTATGTCCAAAACAGGAAGCATATGTGTGATGTATGGTACATACAAAATCTATAGGCTTTGGTATACTGGCTGGAAGTTTGGCTGTCCCCTTGGCAGGAGATAGCTACAGTGAAGAATATTGTAGTATTGAAGTGAAGAACATCTGCTGTTATGCTAAGATTTACACAACTGTACTTTACTAAGACAGTTTGTAATATACATTAATCATAAAAGTAGCCCCTGATGTCCTTATTCTGCCCTGTCTCTACATTTGTCCAACCTGTAACTTATTTAAGGCATCCACAACTTGGATCATTGTAGTAAGCACAAGTTGAGCTTTCCCCAATGAGGAAATTATTCTCTCTTAATGAATTATCATCTCCACCTAGAGGCGCAGCATTCCGCCCAGTCACTTTATTTCCTGGCTCCATGGCTCGTGCTTGGCCTGATAAGGTCTGCCCTTATCTCCTCCAGAAACTTTAGAGCATCCTGAGGGGAAGAAAGGTTTTACTTTCCCGTGGAAGAAGCATCTTCAAATGAGCTGTATACAACTATTTGAATTTTATTTTTTTTGCTGCCTGCAAACTTTGAAAACGGAGTAAAAAGCAGCCCATTTCTGAGAGGTAGCTGCTGAATAGTCATTATCAAGAAATACTATGTGGTTGCCCACTTTACAAACCTTTCCTGCTTTCCATATTTTAGAAGTAAAACCTCCTTGAGCACAAAAGTCTGTAGAATGATGATTATATGCATGGTCCTGTCACTTGCCATATTTGCAGGATCTCCCATAGTTCTGTGGCCTCTCTGTTTTGTTTGAATCTGTTTCCAACCTGGACAACTCTTCAAGGGAATTCTTTTCAAATTTTACACAGCTGACTCCTCATGCTTCTCTGGAATCCCTATTAATCTAAGGTTCTTTCTTCTTTCTCTATGTTCTGCATTGGATTGTCTGTCTGGTACCTCTTCCATTTTGGATTCCAGGACTGATAACCAGTCCTTCATGGTAGCATTCTCCTCCTGCAGTGTTACCAAAATCTACCCCATGTTTCATTGTGGAGTCTATGAAAGACTCCATCTTTGAGCTGACTTTTTGTAATTCCATCAAAATATGCTGGAAACATGCATTGGATGGAGGATTGGAGGCTTCTGCTTGGTCGTTGCCCATTTCTTCACCCCATTTCATTTTGGCTAGTACTTTAAGCCGATTATCCCAAATCCTGCATCTTTACCTTCTGAAGTTTCCCCTTTTTAGGCATATATGACCCAGAGTTGCTCGTGAGCTAAACCCGTTACTTTCACTTAATAAACAGATTATTGAAAGCGGAGCAGTAGTTCCATGCTTCCAAAAGCTGTTCTGCCATACTCTAAGTCCCTGTTGCAGCCAGTAGTTTTAAACCCCTGCAGATAACTGTCAGACAATAGCAGACTTGGTGATTGGTTAAGAGGTAACTGTGGGAGGGATGAAATTAAATATAAATGTGTATGTGAAAAATCTGCTGATCCCTTTGTTACTGAACATTTTGAAGAAGGCCGTTTCCTAACTGCCAACTATTTTAACTGTTTTGCTCCATGTGTATTTCTAGTTAGTCATATTTTTATGAAGTTTTCCAAAATCAGTGTGCCCAAATTGTCTAGATTGTTGAGTGGCTAGCCCTGACACAGCTCTGTCTGTGGTCCATGTTCTCCTAACTAGCGTGTGCCATGCATTATAGTTGATGACCAAAGTGTTTGGTCTCTGCAGTTGTTGCCCTGAAAGGCACCATCCAGAGTCTGTGCTGCTGCCCACAACTTTATTCTTGGATAAGTTTGAGGTGGAAAAAAAATGCAGCACGTTTGTGAAATGGGAGTAATTCCACAGAGACGCAAAGAGAGAGCATGCAAGCTCTACTCAGGCACTGACCAGAGATCAGGATTAAACCTTGTACCTCATGCATATGAGGCAAAGATGTTAACCATTATGCCAACTGTGTTTAGGTTAAACAGGAAGAAGACAAAATTAAACTAGGGAGCCCAATAAATAAAGGGATGGATTGAGAGAAGACCTGTGGCCGGCACAGATGTCTGTTGAAGGTAGGAGACTGGCACTGAATTGAGAGAATGGCAGGTGACACACCCTAACCCCATGTAAAAATGGGAGGAGGAGGGAATTTCATGATGATGATTCCAGGAATGATACTTAAATATTCTAACATCAAGCACAAAGGAGCAGCCATGTCTTGAATTTTAATGGAAAAAATAATTTATTGTCATGTTATGCCACAACATTTGAAAATAGTCCTGAAGTCATGGTAACACTAGATATGTGTATTCTGATAGTATTTGTATTTATTGCTCTGAATGGAACTGATAGCTGCAGTTTTATGTTAAACTTATTGTTCTGCAGATGTAGTTTGTTTCTAATGAATTTCTAACCTTAATTTAACCCTGCCTGTGAGTGCCAGTGTAATAACTATATTGTTTACAGATTTTCTTTTAAATGTTTAGGACAAGACATGTGAATATTTATTTAGTTATAATATATACACCAGGTAAATCAGCTGGTCCATGCACCTCTTTGTCCGTGGCCTGGGCTACAAGGGCACGGGTAAATCCTACATGTGTATATTGGTGTAGGTGTATGCATGCATGTGTGCATGTGCAGAAGATTTAGGGCAGCCAGTCAACTAACATTGTTTTTTGAAGATGAGAGGAAACCCAGAGCACCTAGAAAAAAAAATCCATGAATACATTGCTAGAACATGCAAGCTTTAGGCAGACAGCAGCTAGGATTGAAATCCACACCTTGAGACTATGTGACAGACATCATTAAGCCACTGTGCTGCCATACTCAGCTCTACACATCATGTTGCATGAGCTAATAGCACTGAAGACGAGGAGACAACCATATCTCAAATGTGTGCATGCTAATTTGCACTGCACTTCTAAAATCTTTGTTGCTTATACATTTAAAATAGATATCAGTTTTTTGAAGAAGTATTATTATGATGTCAAAAGAGAACATATTAATGATGTGTTTGTGATATTTGCTAAGTTAATATTCCAAACCAAATATTACACGCACACACACGTTCTCACACACTCTCACACACATGCACAAAGATATGTTTGTTGTGAAAGAAGCTTAATGGCTGCATAGTTCTTTTGGTGGTGATTGAGAAAGTGTGAATTTTGTAATCAAATGTTTATGGAAAAATTGCCATGGCACTCGGCGAATGAATGCAGTTAGTGATTTCACGTATAAAAATATGCACAGCTTTATTTCCTTGTATTTTGTGTGTGCGTGCATCACAGTGTACAAGTCTATTTGTAGGTGAGGGAGCAAGTATAAATCATTAGGAGGAAATTTCCTTATTCAGGAATACTGTATAATAGAATCTGCATGTCTTATGCAGTACCAAATCAGTAGCTGTATATTTAGGACACATACTGTATTCCTAATCCTGGACAGAAATCATGCACTACCCTGAATTGAAACTGCATGATGAAACGTACCTGATTCACTGTAAAATAATACATTTGGTAGTGTTGTATAAAGTGCTGTGTGTTAGTCGACATCTGATAGCTTTCAGGGTATTAATACTTCTGTGCAAAATGTTGAAGAAAGTACATCTGTCCATAATTTTTTTCCTTTAAGGTTTAAATGCAGCTTAGCTGGCCTAACCATGTTAAATTGGTCAATACATGGAATTTTTAAGATGGCATCTTTCAAAAAAAAAAAAAAAAGTTTTGCTTTTTCAGGAGAAATATATGATGATTGCTGCTGCTCAGATTCAGCCCAGTGCAGAGGTATTCTGGACATAATACATTCGCCACCCTCAGCAGAAGTGTAATGCAATTTGGCAGACTGTTGCACTCAGATAAGCATGGATTTACAACCCAAGTATAAAGAGCAGACTCTAAGGCTGTGTTGCATTTTGTAATAGTTGCTATGGAATATGAACAGTGCACTTGCTGTGTTTAAATTGTGATTTCTGATTTAAAATGGAAGGCATGCAGTTCTAGCTTGAAATTATGTGACCATGTTGCCCTGTATAGTACTTTTTAATTGCATGTAATAAATTTAAGTGCATCTTACTTGGCTGACTAGATAAATATTTATCTTCAACAGTGTATCACTACTGCAGTAACCTAAGTTTACCCCACTGATATTACTCAAGGTTCTTTTAGTGCTCAGAAAGATTCAGGACCTGAGACCGTTTCTAGGCCTCAGCTGTCTAAATTGATATGTGAAGCTGGTGTCTTTCCAAATGGTCATGGTACAGTCCATCCTGCCATGCTTGCAGGCAGGCAATTTGATGTACTGTTTGGATCTTCAGGATAATTATCCACATTTCCAAATGGCCAAATCATCCAGGAAATTCCTTCATCTCTAAGTGTGGTAACCAGTCACTACCAGTTTAATGTGTTGCCATTTGCGTTTGCCACCCTGCTGTTCACCAGATGCATGGCTCCAGTCAATGGCCACATCTGTCTGTTGGGAATAAGCATATTCCCATATCTAGAAGAAAGGCTTATTGTTGTTTCAAGGGAAAATGTGTTATGACAAGACCATATTTATTCCAACCATGCCTATCCTTGGAGATCTTGGTATACCTACCAAATTCCCAGGTAGATCCTTCCTAGTCCCTGCCATTCATAGTTTGCCAGTTGGACACCACAAGATAGTTGACCAGCCTTCCCTTAGAAGGAAGCACTGCAATCTTCTGGGCACTAAGAGGTCTTTTCCAAAACCCAACTCTAGGTGGCATAATGGTTCTGAGAGTTTCTTGTGGTAGCCAGACTACATGAAAGTATTGCAGTGGACATTGAAAGTCCAATGGGACCAGGCAGTGAAGTTTTTGATGAAAACAAAAACACTTGCCAAAATCTGCAAGCAACACCTGCTGTTGTGGATGATTGCAGAGAATCTTTGTACGGGAATTGTTTTTATTTAACCAATCCCCACAGCCACTTTAACCATGGTGGCATCCTAACTGGGTGGGGGGCATTGTTCAGAAGGACAGTCCAGGGGACGTGGACCATAGATAAGCCAGTTTGCACATAAATATATGGAGATGAGAGCTGTCTTCCTAGCATGCAGGCATTCCAAGACCTTCTCACCAAGGTGCAGTATTGACCCAAACTGACAATCTAGCAGTGGTATGGCATATCAGCAAACTAGAAGGGGCCCATTCTCGCCCCTTTTTGTCAAGAAGCTACTTCACATCGCTTTCTCATAGCAACACACATCCCAGGGGTATCCAACATAAATCCAGGCAGGTTGTGGTGAGAGATTCTCCTCCCTCGCAAATGGCATTTCAGTGAATTAAGAATAGTGAAAAATCTTTCACAAATGGGGGGGGGTGTTCCTTGTTGCAAGCATTTTGCTATACCATCCAGCAGCAACTGCTGTAGGTTTTCCTCACCATCCGTCAACAGGAATATCCTCAAAGCGATGCATTCACCTGTATTAGGTCTCTAGGGTTCCTTTCTGCATCTCCTCCATGTTCTTCATATCCATGTTTCTTCAGAAAGCCAAATGTGCAAATCCAGGGTTATTCTTTTAACCCTATTCTGGCCACACCAAATTTGGTTTCCCTAATTTGACTTCATCTCATAAGATTCCTTTTCCTACATCATCCTCAATTGTTGCTTCCCCCTTCCTGTCAGTCATACATAGATATTGATAAAACCCCCTGTTAACTACCTAGTTTCTCCACTTGCATTGATGACCAGATGACCCTATAAATCTCATCACAATTGAAGAATTTGATTGTAGCCTATCTGAAACCTTCATCTAGAAAAATGGTCTAATTTCTTTCTGTGGGTGAACAGACACAACGCTGAGCCTTACATAGCTTAGATTTCTCAGATATAAACCTTTTTTTCAGACGTGTATCAGAAGGGAGCCTACAGTTCTTACATCAAAGTACATTTGACAACAGTTTCCTCCTTCCAGCTAAGATTTGCTGCCTTCCTCTTAAGCTTCCTATTAAGGTTTTTAAGGCATTCATTAAGGGACTTTTTTATTTGAGAGCCACACTGCATCCTCCCTCCCCATGAAATTTGAATTTTGTTGTAGGAAGAACTGATTATACCTACTTTTAAGCCTGACAGTACAACCAGCATGACATTTTTGTCTTGGAAGACCTTCTTCCTTGTAGCTATTACATCAGCTCAGAGACTGTGAGTTGCATGCATTACTCAAAAATATTCTGTACCATGTATTTCACAAGGACAGGGTATCGCTAAGAACTGACTCTTCCTTCATGGCTAAAGTTGTCACACATGCCAGTTTGAATCTGTCTATACATTACCTGTGTTTTTCCCAAACTTAAGAAAGGTGAGTGTCTACTACTTAAACATATATAGACAGCTCAAATTTTATCTTAATAGGACCAAAGATTTTAGGAAAGATTACAAAACTTTCTTTATCAAAGTGGTTATCAGACTGTATCCTATCCTGGTATTCTTCTATTAATAAATTATTCCCTCCAAACCAAGAGCCCACTCTGTCAGTGCTCAAATTACTTCTACAGCATTCCTCAAACTTATCTCTGGATGATTTGTGCTGCAGCTACATGGTCTACTTTGCATACTTTTGCAGCACTCAGTAGTTTTGGACACATGCAGATTTATTGCCTCCTTTGGGGCTTCCATTTTCAGAGGTATTTTGTCTTAGCATTACAAAGTTCATCTGGGATTCTGTCCAATGATTTCCAGTGCCCGGACAATACCATCATAAATATATAAGTTATGTACCTACCAGAGAAATGGGTTTAGTTAGTGTTTATCTGGGCAGTAGAAATGTTCTGCCCACCTGTCTCCCTTCAGATTATCCTTTTTAGAGGGAACTTTGAGAAATACAAGAGGCCTATAATTGGCACATACTTGTGAAAATGCTCTTGTTAAAATTCATTCATTTACATTTTCAGATCCACTTTTTTTGTGCTGTGCCACTTAATGTGGAGAATTGACAGCAAGTAATGGATTGTGGGGCAAGGGAAGGGGCTTAATCTGGCTAGAGATTTGTTGTTGCCAAATGAAGAGCACCTTTGGTGGCCAGTCCAGTGATTTCCAGTGTCTGGGAAAATGCCGGCTAAATCTAATGTTCTGATAAATAAATAACTTATGTTTCTAAATGGAAGAGATTTTGTATCACAAAACAGGACTGGACACTTCATCAAGCAGAGATACCTTTCATCAAATATTTGTGTGAACTAAGGTCAGGTTTGACATATGCCTCCATTAGGGTGAACGTCTCTGCCATTTCAGCTTGTCTACTGGTTGATCCACTTCTTTCTTCACATTTTGAGAACAAACAATCCTAAAAAGCATCCTAAATATCCAGCCACCCAGAAAAAACTTCTCATTGGGACCTGAATTATGTTCTTTAAAGTTTAACTTTACCACCCTTTAAACCTGCTTCTTCTTATCTTTAACATTGTGTACTTGGAAGACAGCACTATTACTAGTCTTTTTCAAAAAAGTGCTTCTCAGGTACAAGTCCTTATATCTAGTCCCCCTTTTCTGGTCTTTCATAGAGACAGAGTGGCCTTCAAAACTAAACTTTCTTTTATGCCTAAAGTGATTACTGAGGTGTTTCTGAATTAATATGCCCAACTCTTTATGTTCTAATCCTGAAAATGAGGGTGAATGGGTTTCTCCTTTGGATGCACACGTACATCAAAGTTTATATTTGGACAAGACAAAAGGTATTAGAAACTCTGATCAGTTGTTCACTTCCTTTGATAGAAGTGAGCCCGGAGTCTTCCAGTCCTGAACAAGACCATATGTAGATTGATTTCCTTTGATATTTATTTATTTTTTTCATGGCTTATCCCTCCAGGGTCACATTAAAACACATTCCACTAGAGCTGTAATAGCTTCTTTTGTTGTTTTTTCAGTGGTCTTGTCTCCTGATTTAGCTACCTGGTCTTCCATTCATACCTTTACTCATCATCTTCTTTAGGCTGTTCCCGTTAGGGGTCGCCACAGCAGATCACCAGTTTCCATTTCTTCCTGTCCTCTGCATCTTGCTCTGTCACACCAACCACCTATATGTCCTCTCTCACCACATCCATAAACCTTATCTTAGGCCTTCCTCTTTTCCTGTTACCTGGTAGCTTTATCCTTAGCATCTTTTTCCCAATATACTCAGCATCCCTCCTCAGCACATGTCCAAACCAATGTAATCGTGCCTCTCTGGCTTTGTCTCCAAACCTTCCAGCCTGGGCTGACCCTCTAATATACTTATTCCTAATCCTGTCCACCCTCATCACACCCAGTGCAAATCTTAACATCTTTAATTCTGCCACATCCAGCTCAAACTTCTGCCTTTTTGTCAATGCCACTGTCTCCAACCCATATAACATAGCTGGTCTCACTACCCTCTTGTAGACCATCCCTTTCACTCTTACAGGTACTCGTCTGTCACAAATCACTCCTGACACTCTTCTCCGCCCACTCCATCCTGCCTGTACTCTCTTCTTCACCTCTCTTCCACACTCACCGTTACTCTGAACTATTGACCCCAAGTATTTAAACTCATCCACCTTCGCCACCTCTACTCCTTGCATCCTCACCATTCCTCTATCCTCCCTCTCATTCACACACATATATTCTGTCTTAGTCCTGCTGACCTTCATTCCTCTTCTCTCTAGAGCATATCTCCATCTCTCCAGGGTCTCCTCCACCTGTTCCCTACTCTCACTACAGATCACAATGTCATCTGCAAACATCATAGTCCACGGGGACTCCTGTCTGATCTCGTCTGTCAACCTGTCCATCACCATTGCAAATAAGAAAGGGCTCAGAGCTGATCCTTGATGTAACCCCACCTCCACCTTAAATGCATCCGTCACTCCCACCGCAGACCTCACTGCTGTCAAACTACCCTCGTACATATCCTGTACCACTCTTACATACTTTTCTGACACTCCTGACTTCCTCATACAATACCACAACTCCTCTCTAGGCACCCTGTCATATGCTTTCTCTAAGTCTACAAAAACACAATGCAACTCCTTCCGACATTCTCTGTACTTCTCCATGAACACTCTCAGAGGAAAGATCGCATCTGTAGTGCTCTTTCCTCGCATGAAACCATACTGCTGATCACTAATCATCACGTCCCTTCTTAACCTTGCTCCCACTACTATTTCCCATAACTTCATGCTGTGACTGATCAATTTAATCCCTCTGTAGTTACTACAGCTCTGCACATCACCCTTATTGTTAAAAATCGGTACCAAAACACTTTTTCTCCATTCCTCAGGCATCCTCTCTCTTTCCAAGATTTCATTAAACAATCTGGTTAAAAACTCCACTGCCATTTCACCTAAACACCTCCATGCTGCCACAGGTATGTCATCTGGGCCAGCAGCCTTTCTATTCTTCATTCTCTTCATAGCTATCCTTACTTCCTCCTTGCTAATCCATTGTACTTCATGATTCACTATCCCTACATCATCCAGCCTTCTCTCCCTCTCATTCTCTTCATTCATCAACCCCTCAAAGTACTCTTTCCATCTCTTCAACACACTCTCCTCGCTTGTGAGTATGTTTCCCTCATTATCCTTTATCACCTTTACCTGCTGCACATCTTTCCTAGCTCGGACCCTCTGTCTAGGTCCTTTTCTCCCTCCTTAGTGTCCAACCTTTCATACAAT
Source organism: Protopterus annectens (assembly GCF_019279795.1). Lineage (NCBI taxonomy): Eukaryota > Metazoa > Chordata > Ceratodontiformes > Protopteridae > Protopterus > Protopterus annectens. Next base: position 212,426,593 of record NC_056727.1, on the reverse strand, counting down.
TCTTTATATGCCTTATCCTTAGCCTTCACCACCTCTCTCTTTGCCATGCACCTCATCTCCTTATACTCCTGTCTACTTTCTTCATCTCTCTGACAATCCCACTTCTTCTTTGCCAACCTCTTTCTCTGTATACTCTCCTGTACTTCCTCATTCCACCACCATGTCTCCTTGTCGTCCTTCCTCTGTCCAGATGTGATACCAAGCATCTTTCCAGCCGTCTACCTTACTAGTTCTGCTGTAGTTACCCAGCTATTTGGTAACTCTTCACTGCCACACAGTGCCTGCCTTAACTCATCCCTGAACTCCACCTCACAATTACCCTTTTTCAATTTCCACCACTTGATCCTTGGTGCTGCCCTCACACACCTCCTCTTCTTGATAACCAATGTCATCCTACAAACCACTGTCCTATGCTGCCTAACTACACTTTCTACGGTCACCACTTTACAGTCTCCAATCTCCTTCAAACTGGCCCTCCTACATAAGATATAATCCACCTGTGTGCATCTTCCTCCACTCTTCTATGTCACCCTATGCTCCTCCCTCTTGTTAAAATATGTATTCACCACAGCCATGTCCATCCTTTTCCCAAAATCCACTACCATCTGACCTTCTGCATTCCTTTGTTTAACACCATACCTACCCATCTCTTCCTCATCCCCTCTGTTCCCTTCACCAACATGCCCATTGAAATCTGCTCCAATCACCACTCTCTCACCCTTGGGAACAGTCATCACCACTTCAACCAATTTACTCCAAAATTTTTCTTTCTCATCCATTGCACACCCAACTTGTGGAGCATACACACTAACAACATTCATCATTACACCATCAATTTCCAGCTTCATAAACATCACTCTATCTGACACTCTTTTCACCTCCAAAACACTTTCAGCATATTGTTCCTTCAGAGTAACTCCTACGCCATTTCTCCTCCCATCCACACCATGTTAAAACAATTTGAACCCACCTCCGATACACCTAGCCTTACTCCCCTTCCATCTGGTCTCTTGCACACACAATATACCAACCTTCCTTCTGTCCATCATATCAGCTAGCTCCCTCCCTATACCAGTCATACTGCCAACATTCAAAGTTCCGACCCTCAGTACCACAGTCCTAGCCTTTCTCCTCTCTTCCTGCCTTCGGCCATGTCTTCCGCCTCTTCTCCTTCGGCCAACAGTAGCCCAATTTCTGCCAGCACCCTGTAGGCTAACAGTACTGGTGGCGGTCGTTGTTAACCCAGGCCTCGACCGATCCGGTATAAAAATTTTTCTTGGTGTCTGCATGAAATGTTTTGGCGAAGTTTTATGCCGGATGCCCTTCCTGACGCAACCCTTCCCATTTATCCGGGCTTGGGACCGGCACAAAAGAAATGCACTGGCTTGTGCATCCCCAATGGTTACTAACCATTACAAAATAGATGGGATTTTCTAAACTCATAACGTGGTTTGTTAGAACCATTCCTCAAAGGTTACTGGACGTCTTCCCTCTGTATACCTAAAAGCTCTGGGGAGTCATCCTATCAGTTAGCATTTACTGCAGCAATTATCTAATGATGAACATAGTACAGTTGTGTAACAACTTGCTGGAACAGTAGATTTTCATATACACCACTGAGAAATACATGTACCCTCCCACCCTCTCCATTATTCCTGATTCTTCCTCACCCTAAGATCAAGGAATAGAGAAATAATCGTTCCTTTCCATTCCTGTTTCTTTCCTAGTCTTATCCAAGTCTATCCTCTTAGAGCAGTAACCTCTTTTTCTTGAGGCTAGAAAGCTCTGAAGATTTCATGCCCATACATCCCTTAAGCGCCAGCACACGGTCTTGTGCGTAGGTCTTAGGACACGTGTGAAGTAAGATGGAGCTCCTAATCTTTTGTAGTCTGGCCAGACACAGTATCCTTGACGGAATACATCCACACACAAAATAAATTCAGGTCTTTGCCTCACAGCTGCAGGTCTGGGGATCAAACTTGACCTTTAGTCACTTTCTGGAGTCTGCTTGATTTTTTTCCTAATGCCTAGCTTCGTGGAGGTTGATTGGCTAATATGAACATTCCAGCCATGATGCAATTACTATTGCCTTTGTGGCCCCAGACATGGCTGGAAATGGTACAGATGTTTGACTCACTTATTCATTTAAAAATGAGTGAAAAGTGTTGGAACATCTGTAAATAGCTGTGTCAGCATTTCAGAAAGCTTTTCTTTTTATAGCTTATTATCTGTTTCTGTCTTACTCTAACAGCTTTCTTAAAAACATTTAAATATAAATTACAAATGTTGAACAGTGTTGCATCATTACTTAAAGTCTGTCTAATGGTTGCTTGTCTTTTGGCACTGGCATTTGCACAGGTGCCTAGACTTTTTCTGTACTGGGTTTCAGTCCTGAATGATTTCTCTGTAGTTTAGACTGGTCATCGTTTAACCTGAAATTATGCATCTTAATCTATTCTGCAGGTACATTAATCTTTTGTCATGCTGTTCTTGATTCTGACTCCACTCTGCTAAATCATCAGAACTGATGTAAATTTTCATTCCATCCTCAACTGTTGGGTTTGGATCCGTTCCTTGAATCAGACTTTGCCATTGCTAAAGCTTGTGGTAACCAAAAAGTTCTGGAGCCTCAACCTTACCCATAATGTACCAACCCCCAACATACCTCAGATCTCATTTTCACTTTTGCGAAAGACGTGGTTGCTGTTGCTCTTGAGATTCATTGCAGAACTCAGTTATTTTCCATTTAAACCTTATACTGCCTTTTTTCTATCATTCTCTTAAACTTGTACATTTAGTGTATCTGTAAATACCATCATTGTAATATTTTCTCCCTCTTTTCCTTTGCACATTAGTGTACCATTCACTACCATTCTTGGTAATTTTCTCTTTTTCATCCTATTTCCTCATAGGATCATAGGAGGTTACTAGGGTATCGACCCAGAGATAATTTCAAGCCTAGCCATTTTATTCCATTGCAATACCATACATACTCTAGTCAGTTCCCAGTATTGTATTTAGTAATGACTGCCCATGTCCAGGAGGGTTGTTGGCGCTATCCCCAGTATGAATTTACAGTGCCCCATCCACTCATACAGACTCCTTTTGAACAGTGTCCTAGAGGTGCTCTGCTTCACATGAACTGGCAGCCTAACAAAAAAAAAAACTTTCTATAGTGGTTTTTCTTTTTGTTGCAAGAATGGCTGAGAAAGGCCCTTCCAGCTTCAAAACTGTTCAAAGTGTGGGCACAAGTTGCCTATTTTGGACACCCACAATCTTTTTGTTTATTGTTTAAATCCGAAGCACCTAAAAGAAGACTGTTCATCTGCCGCAAGTTGATTCCACATGCATTAGTGAATAGAAAAAATGAATATTGAAAGGTATGTTGCCTTATTCCTTTGGAGAAGCACTTACAGGGGCTCAGTTCACCAAACTGAAGTCCAAAAACTGAATTTCAGGGGGTCGTAATCTCCTGCTCCTTTTACTTCCTTGGCTCTGTCTTCTGAGCTTTCCAGGAAGAGGACTAAATTAGATTCGAAGAGGTCTCAAACCTGTTCCCCCTTGGATCCAAAGAAAGAGGTTGTCATTCTCAATCTTTGGATCTGACTAAGAAACTGTTGGATCTGACTACTCATGATCTGGTAATTTTACCTAGGACCCGATATTCCACATCTGTTGATCCTGTACCGTCTAGGCTGCCTTCCGTATTTCTAGAAAGGCACCATACAAAGTCATCTTCCATGACAGTCTTGTTCATCCAAGAGTTTGACCGAAGAAGATGTGGATCAGATGATGAGGACGTTTCTCTCTGTGCAGATCCAGATGGGTGTGTTATCAGTTCCTACCATTTTGGGTTAGGAAGTCCGTCCATCGACCACTCCACCAACTCAGTCCTCCTTTGGTTGCTTCAGAGTCCCTGGATCTAATTTTTCTGGGTCCATCAAGCTTCGATCCAAGGATGACATTGTCATTTATTTATTTATTTATTTATTTATTTGCAGTTGGTTTACCAGGATAGTCCATTGGGCCTAAATACAGTCATTGCTTATGCATTTGGGGTACATTCAAAATGCGATCGGATGATATTGTTGTATGTAGTGTGGAAGAGATTTGAAGGAGTATAAAGACTTTGTTGAGTGGAAAGTGAATGAATGAAGGATGAAAGGGTTCCATTATCATATGATGGATGGGGACAAGAACAATTCCATTGGGGGGACGTAAGATGAGTATGAAAGAGATTTCTATATAATAAGAAGAGAGGATGGTACTTAATGGATGGTGGAGTGAGTTCGTATTTTAATTTGTTTTGATGGTGAGACTCTGTTGACTAAGTGTAAGTGGAAACTTAAAGGAGGGAGACAGGGAGGGGACAGAGAGGTTAAGTTAATGAGTTTATGGCTGGGTAAGCTGCAGTAATTTGAGCTTGATGTGGGAAGTTCAAGCCAGTGTAGTTTTTGGAGAGGAACAGTGGTGGGTGGATGACCTGTGGCTGGCCGTTTAACTTGCGATTTTGTTGTAGCAAGAGGAAAGTTGTTTCTTAGAGAGGACTGAATAAGCTGTAATTATTAAAATTAAGCTCAATTTATCAATGAACACCAAGTAGTAACCAAGTAACTTAGTAGTTCTAATTTTTTTTGTGTTTTGACTAGTGAGTTTGTTTGTTTTGTTTGTTTTCAAGGGAGTAGTTTTGGAGTAAATAGTTTTGTTTTAGTTTTGTTTTGAGAGAGCAAAGTGAGTTTATTTTCATTTAATTTCAAGTAATGCTAGAAAGCTTCTTGTGTTTGCTTTAGAAGCTCAGGGGTAGATGTAGAGAGAGCAGAATGGTAGAGAGATCAGCATATTGGATGATGTTAGAGAATGGGATAGATTTATGAAAGGTGTCTGTTAGCTGGAGAACCAGTTCACAGGAGGGAGGAAGGAGGAAAGGTTGGAAGAAGAAGTAGTTAATATAGCAGACTGTGTGAAATGGTATCAAAGCCTTAAAAGCCGTTGTGGGTGTGTAAAAAGTTATTGTTCAAAAAGATGTGGTAGTAGTTGAAGTTGAACACATTTTTCAAGTAGTTTAGAAATGGGTATAGGTTTTAATGAGAGAATGAGAGTGGAGAGAAAGTATTTGATGCTGGTGAGGATGATATATAGTTAGAGTAGATGTGAATGAGAGGAAAAGAGAAGTGCTTGGTGAACATTTGGCTGGAGAGGGTGAGTTAGTGCTAATAGAATCAATGAAGAAGGTTGATTGAATTGAGTAGCCAGGTCTAAATCTGGGGCATTTGGGTCAGGGTTCTAAGGCTAATGTCAGTCTAGTATACTGCCACAGGATAGGTTTAATATAAGAGTGCAAGACATATGTGTTTATGCTTGACTTGTTTGTAGGAGGAGTGAGGAGTATTCAGCATTGTTGAAGTGTGGAATAGGGTTTGTCATAGGGAGTAATAACAAGGAAGTAGAAAATAGAAGCCTAATGATAGAGTAGTTAGGTGGAATTATTTCAGAGTCTTTTATAAAACAATGGATGAGTCTGGTGACTTAGTTAGGTGTATGTATCTAAAAAATAGTAACAGCAACTTGTACCTGAATGGTGGGATAGGCAGGTGAAAAGTGATGTAGGCACAAAAAAAATAAAAATTGAGCAGATAGTGGCTAAGTATAAAATGTAACAATTAATCCTTCTTCAAAACAATAGCGCCGCCCCACCCGCCAACCTGCTGCATGGCGTGTGGAAAAGGAAAACATCACATCGCGGTGGACGGCTGGGCGTGCAGGAGTAATAAAGCAAATGCTTGGACAGTTAACACATACAAAGTAAGTAAAGCAGTAATGCACTGTTGTACCTTTTTTGCCTCTTAAACAATATTTTAGCAAAGCGCTTGAGGAACAAAACAAGCAGCATAGTCATTAGTGCACGCACCATCTTTGGATCCCAAGCTGACTCTGAGTGCCCCAACTCTGACATCTTCAGGATCCAGAGGGCTCTCAGAGCTGAAGTCTTCCTGCTGGATCAGAGGTACAAGAGTCGACTCTGAAGGTTTCAGAGCTGTTTCTGCACCTTGGTGCTTCAGCAGTGGATAGCTCGGCTCCAACTTCCTCCTTTGGGAGATTGCTTTTGAGGTGGGAGGAGACAATTGTCCAGAAGCCTGCCTTATTGGCTCCAAGGTCTTTTCTCTCTCTCTCTCTCAGGGTGGTCTGCCTTTGAGGTTGTGAAGAGGGTTTTCTCTGCTTAGTCAGGACTGACTGATCCACCCCCCTCAGATTTCCAGTCCAGTTCTCAGTTGTCTGCGCACTTGAAGCATCATCATTCAACACCACAGGGACAGCCAACCCGAGATCTCCAGACTACCCAGCACGGTTTTACAGTTTCTTCTGACACCTCCCCAGAACACCCCACCAAGGAGGTCCTTAGGAAGAGAAGGTGTAAGAGGAGGCACTTGGACACTCCACAGGAGTCAGTCACTGAAGATAACAAATTTTGATGAAGGTGTAAGGTCCCCATGATCACTTCCAGAAGACATCTCATTTAGAGACATCCTTAAGATCCTGAAACGGAGAGGTGGTTGGACTGCCAGCAACCCTTCACCTGAGGAGTCAGTATTTCTGCAGGCTTTTGGAGATGGCCCATCTTCCTCCTGGGTTACTCCACCCACTGACAATTTCAATGATTTGGTCTTTTGGTGGGCGTGGAAGGAGCCTGATACAGTTGACCCAATACCCAAAAGGCCAGATATGATTCTTAACTCTACCTGCAGTGAAGGAATTTTAGGTTAAAGGGATGCCCGTGGATGCCATGGTCATGGCAGCAGCCACCAAGAAGGAACTTACTGAACAGAGTTCCTCTTTTCATTCCCTAACAGGGAGTCTAGGGTAGTGGACAGGTTCGAGAAGCATGTCTACACTTCAGAGACCTTTGCCATTAGGTTGCTGAACTATTTGGCATATTCTACTAGGTTGCAAAGGGATTTGATCAAACTCTCAACTTTCCTTTCAGGAATCATTTCTGCTGAGGACCACTCATCTGTGGCCTCTCAGCTGGCTTCCCTCCAATCTATGTCGAATTCATCAATGAGGCTTATTTTGCATGTTGCCAATGCGCCTCAAGGGCAGATGGTTCAGGCATATCCATTAGGAGGCATGCCTGGATGCACTTGTGTTCAAGTCTTTGTTCGACAATGCTTCCTTTGATAGCAGTTCTTTGGTTGGCCCCAAAGTGAAGGACACATTGTCTAGGTGTGAGAAGGATGGAAAGACCCGCTTTGCAGTGGCTGTATGTTTCTCGACCCTTCAAAGATCCTTTTCAAGGAATCAACGAGGTGGTCAGAAAATGTGGTTTAGGAAGTCCCAGTGTCCTTTCCAGGATGCACATGGAGAAAGTTCCCCTAGGGGCAGAGGAGGAACTCTAATGGATGACAACACCCCTGTGACAAAGGAGGCCTGCAAAACCAGGGGTCTATAGATTCTTTTTAGACCCTATTAGGGCTTCTGAAAGGAAGTCAGATTGTCCCCCACTGGAGGCAGTCTGGATTCTATTATCCCTGTGCCAGAGAGCCTGGCTAGACATAGCAAAAGGTACTTTGGTGCAGATGATTATTTCCAAAAGTTATATAATACCCTTTTCCCTTCACCTCCAACTTTACAAAAAATTCCCAATGTTCCACCCAGTCAAAGGAAAGAACCAGCAATACAAATGCAAAAGCTGCTAGAAAAAAAGTCATCCAAGTGGTCCCACCAGACCAGATAAATCCAGAACTTACTCAAGATTCTTTTTAGTGCCAAAGAAAATGGGGGACTGGAGACCAAGTTTGGATGTCAGCAATTTGAACAAGTCAGTTTTTGAAACACAGTTTTGGATGGCCACAGTTCAGTCCATTCTCCCTTTTCTGGACAAGGACAACTTGGATGCAGAATGTGCTTAGTAGACCATCAGGATGTGTACTATCCCATAAAGATGACCAGACAATCCAAAAGATGTTTACGCTTCCGGCTGAGAGCCAGTCATTACCATTTCAGAGCTCTGTTCTTTGGCCTCACCACAGTCCCCAGGATGTTTACCAAATGTATGGCAGTAGTAGCAGCTCATTTGAGAATGCAGGCATTCTGGGGGGTTTCTTATGTAGATGACTGGCTCATTACCACCCAACCAGGTCTTTCTAATAAGCCCAAGAAATCAGGTACTCCAGATTTGCTCTCATCTGGGGATAACCATAAATGACGACAAATCTCACCTACAACCAACTCGGAATTGGAATTCCTAGGAGCAGTTTTCAATGCCAAGTCAATGATAGCTTCTTTTCCTGTCTCAGGAGTACACATTATCAGATTACAAGTCAGAAAAATAATTTGCAGTACCAAACTGTCGGTCCACTTGGTCCTTCAAGCTTTAAGATCAATGTCAGTGGCAATGACCGTAGTATCTGTAGACAGATTTCACATGAGAATTCTTCAATGGATGTTAGCGACACAATGGTCGATTCTTCACTAATGCATGTCAGCACAAATAAGAATCACTTAGGCATGCAAGGGAGATCTCAGGTGGTAGATTCAGTCAGGTCAGGTTCTACAAGGCCGTCCATTATTTCTCCCTTAGCCCATGGCCATAGTGACTATGGATGCTTTCCTGTTGGGGTAGGGGTGGGGGCACTTTCTGGGGAAAACAGTCCAAGGCACTTGGTCCCCTGAAGAGGCCAAATTGCATATAAATTTTCTAGAGATGAGAGCAGCGCTCTTAGCATTGCATGACCTACAGAATGCTGTCTGTATAGGGACAATTGCTATTCAGACAGACAATACGTCTGTAGTTTGGCACATCAGCAAACAAGGAGGGACCAAATCATACCCCTTGCATCAAAAAGCACTCGGAGTGTGGCAGTGGGCAATTTCATCCAAATACTTTCTCATAGCAGCACTTAATCTGGGGAAGCCCAGTGTCCTAGCAGACAAATTGAGCAGATACATTCTTCTGCCTTCAGAAATGGTCCCTCAGCAAGAAAGTGGCAGAAATTATATTTCATCAGTGGGGCCAGTCTTACTGCAGTCATTTTGCTTATCCCCTGAACAACAAGTGCAGCAGCTACTTTGCCTTCAACCCCCCCCCCCCCACAGGGGGAAATCACCGAGGGATGCTCTACTTCACACTTGGCCTCCTTGTCTGCTTTATGCTTACCTGCAGATTCCATTCATTCTGAAATTTCTGCAGAAAGCTGCCAGGTTGAAGAGCAAAGTCAACCTCATTGCACCTTCCAGGCCTTGACAGGTTTGGTTCCCCTTCCTCTGTGGCCTCATCTACTTTACTAACCTTTCATTCTGAATCTGATTCCAGACCTGTCTCAACCCACAGGCATGCTTGACCCAGACATCTCAAACCTCAAGCTTACAGCCTGGTTTCTCCAATTCTGTTAATTGTCAGACAAGCTATGCTCTCTTCTGCTGTCTGCCATATCCTTTTATCACCCCACAAACCTTCAACTCAAATACTCTACAAGTAAATGGAAAAGGTTTGTGTACTGGGGACGGCAAAGTCATATTGATCCTTTCTTAGCTCTGATACATAACATTTAGGTTCAATTAGCAGGAATATTTAATTTTTATATTGGATTTGAAGGTTCTTCAGTAGCCTCTGCTAAACTTTGAAAAGCATTCATGAGAGGCAGTCTTCTTTTGAGACCACCGGTTAAAGACCCTACTCCACAATGGGAACTGAACTTTGTGCTGCAAGCATTAATACATTCACCCATTAAACCAGCAGCTAAATGTGACCATAAGTTTCGTGGAAAACTGTCTTTTTAGTAGTCATTACCTCAGAGTTTCAGAACTTCAAGCCTGGTCTTCAAAACCTCCCCTACTTGATTTTTCATAAGGATAGTTACATTATGAGATACCAGTGCATCTTTCCTTTCCAAGGTGGTGTCAAAATCCAATATCAATTAGTCCATTCATTTGCCTTATTCTTTCCTAAATGTGCAAACAAAGGTGAATATATGTGGCATTTATTGGATGTTCACAGATTGTTTTTACCTACATAGGACAAAATAATTTATAAAAACAGACCTATTGTTTGTTTCCCTTGCAGATTTGAAATTGGGTAAGCCAGTCACAAAAGTAACTTTAGCCAGATGGGTGGCTGAATGTATTTATTTTATCTGTAGCAGATTGGGCTTTACCTTAACTAAACCTGTAAGAGCCCATTCAACTAGATCCATGGCAACTTCTTCAGTATTTCTTTCCAGGGTTTCCATGGATGACATATGTGCAGCAGCAACTTGGGCTTGTCCCTCATACCTTTATCACTCATTACAAATTAGATATAGTGTCGAGGAATAGGGCATCTTTTGGTTCAACTGTGCTCAGGAATATTCTTCCTTAGAGTCCACCCAGGGTTTTGGGTAGCTGGGGACTCTGTCCCAACAGTTGAGGATAGAATGAAAATTGACAGCATCCGAAAAAAAGATATGTACTCACCATAATGTTCCATCTGTGCTGTTCATTTTCATTTTTCCTCCCACCAACCCTCATCCTTTGTTTCTGCAAACTCTTGGATGAATGAGATATTACAAGGACACCACTGTGCTTTTGATTGAACTCCTCTGTAGAACACACACATTTTTAAGGATTTGTTTGTATATGCATGTTAATAAATACCACTTTTGGTAAAATCAGCAAAGAAGATCTGAAGTATGTGAAGGGTATGTGAAGGGTTGGTGCATTATGGGTAAAGGAGAAGCTTGAGAGATTTTTGATTTACCACTAGCTTTAGTAACTGCTGAGTTAGATACAAGGATCAGATCCGAACCTAACAGTTGAGGAAGAAGGAAAATGTGCAACACAGATGGAACGTTATGGTGAGTACATAACTTTTTTGTTTACTACACCTTCCAAACCTCCAGTCACTCACTTGTACTACCCTCTTAGAAATGCCATTACATTTGATGAAATGACAAGTGTGAGTGTATGGAATCAGTACTGTCCTAATGGTGTATTAAATGTACACAGTTTGAAGCTTACAGTATCCAACATTAGGTGCCAAAAACCCTGGTTTGTACTTAGTATTAAAAAGCACATAGAATTTGGCATTTTTGAAAATTCCTCACCCATTACTATGTAATATTCTCTTTTAATCACTTTATTAAAATTTTAGGAATCAGTGCAGATGCATTTTCTTTCTGTTCAACAGCGACCATGCTTGTCATCCATTCTTTTGGTTGTGATTGCTTCTTAGTGACACCCAAATTTTCCATTTGCTTTAGTTCCTGTTGTAATTTACTTTTTAGAGATAGTGTTTTTTTTCCCTTTGGAGCATGCATCCTTGGAATAACATTAGGATTTATCTGTGTTTGTAATTCTTCCGGCAAACCCATTTTGCTTGTGAATAAATTGGCATGTTTGTGCAGAATGTCATTGCTTTGCCTCTGCACAGTATCTTAGACACCTGTGTGGCTTTATGTATATATACAATCTTTGTTTCAGTTGAAATTTGTTTTACCATTCTAACTTCTTACGAGTCACATGATCCAGAATATTGGGAGAATTAATTTTAAGTGCTGTGATTTGAAAATGATTTTAAAATTCTTATAAATTCATGTCAGTTTTTGGCCCAGTCAGGAGTCAGAGTAGCTCTGTTGGCTATTTCCATCTCCAAAACTTCAAAGGTACATTTGGGCAAACAGTACACTCTACATTTATATCTTGTTTTAAAATTAACATTTATTCCATTAATTCTCAATGTTTTTAAAAGTCTGAGTTGTGTGCTTGTAGGTTTCTTAAATATTTTCAGACTTTACTTTTATCTGGTCTAAAACAACTCGTTTTCATGTTTCTTTTCAACAATGTGTAAATTCTTTTGAGCACATTTTCTTTTGTTTTACATATCTTAGAGAAGCTGTATTTTCTAGCACTTATTCTACAAGCTTGATTAAAAGCAACGTAGCTCTTCCTGCTGTGCTTACATCTGCTTGCACAAAGTATGAATTAAATGTGCATATTCTTTTTTCATTTTAATTCTGACAGTTGATTCACATCCATGTTGTTCCAACACATCCTGCCGTTCTCATTTTTGCATTATTTAACTCGTATTTATCTTGCATACATCATTTTCTTGAATTCTTTTAACTGTGTACATTTGACTTCGCTTAATATGCATATATCCAAAGCTTTTGATAAGGTTGGATTGTCTGACCCATGTTTCATTATTTTTGTACCACAAATGATTCTTTCTTTTATGAGTCCTGCAAGTCATCAGATTTTTGTCACCTTTAGCTGTCTTCAGTTCAGTAACACAATAATCTTTACACTCTGTAGGACTTGTGTTGTTGCAAGTAACAGCAGTATGTGTATAGAAAACTCTTTTTGTGTTTAATTCCTGGATTTTCTTCCAAATCCTGCTGTTTCATCTTTCTCCTCTTCAAGAAAATCATACTGAAATACATTTAATGCTTCTTCCTCAACAACTTGCAGGAATGGTATGCATTGTACCTTTTTCGTGCTTCTCGGCTAATTCACCCACACTAATGAATAAACTGAGTTTCTGGATCTAGAGCTTTCAGTTTTCTGCTAAATTACCTTCCACTGAAAACAATCCTGGTGGTTTCATTGGAAAGGTTTTTCCACTGTTAATTATGTCTATTTCCAAGGACATAAATTCTTGAAAGCAAGTATATTTCTTCACTTCTGCAAATTCAGCAGTACAGGGTATTTCTGCATTGTTAACACCATATTATATCAGGAAGCTTAAAAAATACCCAGAGATACACTGTTGATGTAATCCAGCCTCACTGAGGGTGTATATTTGTACTGACACTTCTCTAGAAGGTCTGTGTACTGCATGTCTTGCATATCACTTCTTGAAGCTCATTAACTTTGAAGTTGAACAACCCAGTATGTATATGTAGCGCTTTACCCCAGGAATCCAGTGCCAAGACCATCTAGTGCTTTGCCTCATTAATTCAATGCAGAGAGAATTCAAAAAAAGACTTGCTGTCAGTGTAAGTGACTTACTGCTGTGTAAGGCTTCCCCAGTCCTGAAAGTGACTTAGTTCAGTGTAAGGCCTATCTATAAAGCAGGGTCACATCACGAGCCAGACTCCAAAAAACTTGCTTCTGATGTAAGTGAAGCTGGACCAAGAACAACTCTTTGTATGGCCTTACATCGACGCAAGTCACTTGCACGGAGAACAAGTCTGCTGGAATCAGTACAGGCTTACACTAGAGTAAGTCATTTACACTGAGAGCAGGTCTTCTGGAATCTGCCCCTCCCCCCATGAGAGAGTAAATCCCATGATACTTTGCAGCCTCATTTCCTCCTATACTATCTAAATTAATTTAAATGTCATATTTTTTTACTTTTGTTTGAGTTGAATAAGTACTGAGCATGCAGAATTGCATACACATGTCATGGTCACATGACACAGCTGCCAGTAAATTTCATAAATATATCTATTTTTATTGCCTTTATTATTCTGATTTTAGAAAAGTTTTAAGCTTACTATGTACTTGGTCTGGCATGTGCTGGTGTTGCTTAGCACAGTGTAGGTTGACTGTTTTGATTGAAGTTTCTGTTTTCTGTCCTTTAGATGAAAAACTGTGGATATGTGCCTATAGTAATGATTATTCCAGCAGGAATTGTTCATGGCTGAGGTATTCAACAGCCAGTGGCAATGCTGTGTTTGTACTCATTGTGGTCTGTTTACTTGTGAAATGGCATAATCTACATTGTGTGCTAAATGTTTCATTTTATGGTATACAGTTGGAGTTGTCTGCGCAATGAACCCCTTTAATTCACATGGTTCACTAATTTTTATGATTCAGTATTTGTGCAAAGATTCTGAATTATGTCCCTAATAGTTCGCCATAAAACCCTCTTTACATTGTGAGGCATACTTCATATATAACTGTGTACTCTTTTTCTTGCATCTCATCCCTGATCAGTCTCTGTCCTGCATGTAGCAGTAGATCCCTTTCAGAGCACCTTATTGTGCATCAAAAGCAGCTAATGCATACTGATATTCTCACTAATTACTCCACGTCAGCAGTGGCCTGGAAAATATGACTGGCTTTTGCAGCTCTGAGTATTTTTCATAGAAAGTATAGTTTCTAGATATTAAATGTGACTGTAATGATCTTTACTGATTATATTTCGTCCTTTTCATTCTGTGTGCTTCTCCATATCTAGAAATGTTTGAAATATGTCTTGTAATATATTTTATTTATCAATCTGTTTTGGACAGTCATGCTGTTTTTGAATACTTTGTCGAACTTTATGAATTGATTAGTTTGTATTTTTGCCCTCAGGATCAACGAGGATATGAAACTGACAGATTTGGAACTAGGTAAAGTTGCAAACAGCATCCAAGAACTGCTCTATACTGCTTCTGATGTCTGCCATGATCGTTGTGTCAAGTTCCTCTTGGCTAGAGCGAAGGTAGTATTTTTTTCTGAATTAAAGTATCAGTTTTATTTTAATGAAGGCTTTTGAGGCAGAATGTGACCAGCAGAATTGTGCAGCCAGGTGTCAAGACATAAAAGAATTTTTTTTAATTTGAATTTTACAGATGGTGAGCTTTTGATCACATGACTATATGCTAACAGTAACCAGTACTACGGAGTTACTTAGTTTGCAGCCTCCTCCTGTATTATTCCCTGCCCTAGAATTGCACAGATTGTGTTGTCTGCATCAAGCAGCTGTCATTTTCTAAGCAGATTTCACATTTTCTTTTTAACATTTATTTTTTTATCATGAGCATTGTTTGTATTACTTTGTTTTTTTTCCATCCCTGTCATTTTCCTTTACCTTCATCTAAAAGTTGTGATTGGAAGATAATTCTTGGTGGTGACTAATTCAAGTACTTAATGAACCTGACATTGGTACCTTCAACCATGCTTAACCATTTCACTCCCCACAAAAACATTTACAGACAATAGAACCAGCACAAAGCATCCAACATCTGTAGGCAATTAGCCCCAGACTTTCCATCAAGATCCATTTATCTCCTTGGAGTTTTCTGCATCGTCCAGCATTCAAAATCTCAAGTTCGGCTTTATGCTAAGATGCATGAAACTTTGACCCAGTGTGTATTTAACCCGGTGTCACTGGTTGTCCTTATTATATTCACTGGGGGGAGTGTGAATGAGGCATTATGTACATTTGAAAAAAAAGTCTAATTACAAGTTGCCTTGCAGCTAATGTATCTAGATCTAGCTATATAGGACCTCTTCCGGTAAGCAGTATAATTTTTCTTCTACTTCTAACCATTCACCCTCCTTTGAGATCTTTCTCAAACTTACGCTTTCGGGATTGTCTGTTATGCCCTGTTAGTGGTGGGGTTTCAGACCATCTAGAACGTTAAGTAACATTGCATAGAGCTTTTGCTTAGCACAGTTTTGAGATTCTGGATGAGCTGCATAACTAACTGATTCATATACTGAGACAGCACTTTTCCACTTATGGAAACGGTACCAATGCTTCTTTTTAGAAGTTATTTACATGCATGTAAAAAAAAAAAAGATCCAGAAAGCATTACCTCAGAATTATCACAGTAGAGGTCATTTGCAAAGCTTCGTTTTTTGGAGGCTGAATGCTCTTATTAGGTACAAGTTCAGGATCATAATCCTTAAGGTTTTTATTCTAGATTTTTTTGAGCGGTGAAAATTTATTAAAATATATTCACTCTGACAAACTGTGTGGTCCCCATGCATGCTGCACTTATGATTTTGGCAATGATTGCTAATATAACCATTTTATATATATATATATATATATATATATATATATATATATATATATATATATATATATATATATATATATATACAATGCTAATAAACTAACCTTATATAAGTCAATGCTTATATTCAATTTTTGATAACTTGCCATTGTTAAACATGAAAATCCAAAATCACATTTGACTGTTCTGTCTAGCCTTAATCTCATGTTTGATTTAGCATTGCTCATTAAACAAAAACAGTGCAACACTTTAACTATTTACAACATAATTTGAGATCAGTAGTGTAATTATTAGCTATATGGATCTATTTTCAGTACATGGCAAATCTTAATACTTAGACCAGTGATTTCAAACCTTGATTTGGAGTCTGCTTTATTAACTGTGGTTATACTTTTGTTTTTTTTTTTGTTCCACCTCATAGGTACTTACTAGGTTATTGATCTGTGAGGATGTTAAGAAGTCTAACCTTACATTCCCCTGGTAGTTTTTAGCCCTTATATTTTCTGTATGAATAACCCAGAAGCTGTCAGAACAAACATCTATTGTGGCATTTACTTGTCGCCATCTATGAGTGGCATGGTGAATTTATGGTTTCCCATCCATTATTCTCTGTGATACGTACCTAGCTCTCCAACATGCCCTATTTATGTTACTAAACAGCTTGAGATTCATTGAGTGAGTGTTTGCACTACCACTGGATTTGCAAATGTATAATTGGTCTGAGAGGATAGAGTCTGTTGAGGCTCTGTCCTCATGGTAGAGATCACCTCTTAGTAGCCAGTATGATACTGAGAAGAGGGGCAAGGCTCTGAAATGGTCTGCATACAGTGCTTCAGCAAAGTATTAGTTTAAGGGTATGCACACTTATGCAACCACCATATTGTATGTTTTTTTTATTTTTTTATATTTTTCCCCTAACAAATTTGTTTGTTTTTCAATTGAATTGTACAGGTTATAGGTCACATTAAAGGTGGGAAAAGTTTTGAAATGATTTATTGTGGTCTCATTTTTTATATCACAAAAACCTGGTATTTTAACAGGGGTATGTAAACTTTTTATATCCACTGTATTTCTTATGATTTAGGAACTTGATTTTTTTTTAAGTGAGAAAATGTTGTGTTTGTTCTAGTTGTGACAAGTATTTGGCCAAGTGCATACTGAAGAGGTAATTGTATTCAATGATTGGCCTAATAAGAGCTGAGTACAGTGGAATGATTACAACCTTTGACCTGGACACCACACCTTTAGATATAAGCTAGTTGTTGATAAAGGACAGCTTTACAATAGAGGACATGTGATGATCAATGGGGCAGTTTGTTGTCTGCATAGGTTCCTAGAGTTTGACTATGGGATGAACTTTCAGGGGTGTGTTGTCAGAGTGATAGTTGAAAGGAAATCATGCTTGCTAAACAATACTATTACACATTTCTTGGCATTTTAGTCTGTGGTTTTGACACCAGCTATTCATTTGAGAACAGCCCTTTTGGAGGATTTGGTGCCCTCTGCGGGGTTTATGGTGGCTCCATATTCACAGTCATCTGCAAACCTCATCATAACCACCTTAACATTTGCTTTGACTTACAAAAAGTAAATGCCAAGGAAGAGTGTCCCAAAGACTTAATCATGGGATATACCACTAGTGGCAGGTTTTCTGCAGGAGGTAGAGCCTCCCACCTTAATGTCTTTGGTTCTATTTATGTGCCAGTTTGCTGACCAGCAAAGTAGGTAGGATTTACATTTAGCTTGGAGAGTTTATTTACGATACGTGATTTATGGGATGGTGTTGAATGCCTTTGCGAGGTCTAGATATGGAGTATGTACTTATTTACCCTCATCCATTGCTTCAGTATCAGTCTCGAAGTAGTTAGCCAGGTTAAGTAGGCAGGATTTGCCCTTGATGAACCTGAACTTGCTTGGGTTTACAGTTTATAGGTTGGCTATGTCCTTATTAATTCCATGATGATCCTTTCAATAGCCTTACAGATGAGACTGGTCAAGTCTTGATGCCCTACCATTATGCAAGGGGATAGCTGTTACAGTCCTCCATTCATCCAGCATAGTGTGTTTGAGGGCTGATAGTGAATAGCTTCTGTATAGGGTCTAACAAGTCCTTTTTCAGGCTGACCAGTAGGAGGCTTGGTATATTATGTTCTTGGCCTTGGATAGTGCCCTGAGGACTTGTTATGAGATTTGATGTGGAGAATGGGGTAAATGCAAATATGTGATCTGGGAGTATAGAGGAGGGAAACTGGTGTGATGTTTGAGCAAAGTTTGTTTGCTAGTACATTAGCTGTGATCTCTGGGTCCAAGTATGTGGTATCATTTACTGTTACTGTTACACAGTGCTGGGCATTGCTTTTGAGGTTTCTAAAATGAAGTAGGTCTGAGGATGTTCTTAGGTTTAGCTTCAGTTGTGGTGTTCTTTCAGTTCTTCGGGGACTGTGCTCAAACATATGCTTAAAATGGCAGAAGATTTGATTACTTTGATTAGGTTCTATGCCCCTCCTGATAAGAGACCTAGGTAGGGCCTGAGTTGAGAGTTTTGAGCAGGCTTCAGATGTTTCAGAGTCTTTCGCTGAAGACTTGCAGCAGGACTCTCCTTATTCTGATTCTTCTGATGTGGATGATTCTCCTTCTTCTGCTTCTCCTCCTGAGGATTTTTTTTTTCTTTTCACTTTCTTCATGAGATTTTTAATTGGAAGGTCAGGACTTCTCTGATTCCAGGAAAAGAAAGGCTTAGGAATTTTTTGTTTTTACCCCCAGCTTTGGGCTATACCTCTCCTTTTGGATGTAGTGGGGAAGATGTTTTTTTAGGGCTTCTCTTAATCCTGATTCTTTGCCTCCTGCTCCTGTTAAACGGATAGGTATTTATTCTTCACCTGGGTGGCTTTTTTCTACCTCACATCTGGCTTTTCTTGATTTCATGAGGACCCAGAGTTCCCATTTTTTAGAATCTTGAAAGTTAAATTTATTTTTTTTGTCCAATGATTTTTCTTCTTTTATTATAGAGCCTGTTTATATTTGGATTCCACCATAAGGATTTATTCTTAAATTTGACGTTTTTATTTCTGATAGGGGCAGATGTATCTCCGTAGCTATTTACATGTGCATAGAATGTAACACCAAAGTATATTCTACACAAGCAGTGGGATCATTAGGTTGCAAAAATGTGTTAAATTAAGGTCAGGAGATAGTCTTAGTAGAGCAGCATAATCTCTAAATACTGAGGAACTGGAAGATGCTTTTGGCTCCAATGTTACGGTGAATGAGACTGATTTATGGTTTGATTTGACCAGGGAGGAAGTGACAGTTGATTGAAAACAAAGCTGTCCCATATTGGTATGCACCAATTCCAGGATTTTATCACCTCTGGTAGGAGAGAGGGCAAACCGCTCCAGAGAGTTTGTATTGATGAAGTCCAGAAATTTCTGGATATACATATTTCAGGATGCATAACTCTCCCAGTTAATGAAGGATAGTTGAAGTCTCTTCAGAAAATGGTGTTAAGCTTAATGCATAGGGACCCCATACCAGTTATGTAGAAGGTATAAGCTGTGAAGGAACATAGAGGGATTACTACAATTAGCTGTGATATGATAAGGGGTTTTGTTAATAGCAAGATGGATGTAGTTGATTTGCAGGTTATCACCTTGTCTAACAAGTCTGAAGGTGAATTTTTTTTTTAAATATGGAAACACTGTTATCTTTAATGTCTTCATCTAATGCAGTGGGCCTGAGCTTGTGGTAGGTATTGAAACCCTGCACTGATGCTCTGTCAGGAACCAGGTTTTCCTGTTGATGAATATATATTGATGTTTTCCAAGGTAAGGAGTACTTAGGGAATACAGTTTTTGTGTTAAGGCTCCTAGCACTTAGCAAAAATACCTTTATGCTCAGTGGTAGGAGGCTTAACACAGAGCAGAAATACTTATATGTTCCCCAGGTCCAGTTTTGTTGTATTGGAAGCTATGGAAAACTGGTGTACCCTAAAAAGGCACTCCGGGGTGGACAAGGATTTGGAGAATATATGAAAGCCTGGGGGGGTTCAATAGGTGCAGGCCATCCCCGGAAAAGCAGTTAAGACTGCCATCTTCTGTCAGGCAGATTACTGTTACTTGTGTGTGTGTGTGTGTGTGTGTATATATATATATATATATATATATATATATATATATATATATATATATATATATATATATATACATATACACACACACACACACACACACACACACACACACACATACATACACAAACACACACGCAGTGAGTGGGCCTTCCCTCTGAATGAAAATGGAAGCTAATCCAGTTGTTGAAGTCCGTAATCTTTTGTTTATATTACAGCATCATTCTTTGTGATAGTAGAATGTTGCTATGACTAGATTTATACCTGTCTTGGACGTGCATTCTGAAAGCTCAAATCCTTTACACCCGCATGCACTATGACTGTGTCATGTATGTACTTGTGGCAAAGGTACTTGAGTTCAGGTGTGATGTGGTGAATCCTACACCTGATAGGCAGCCGACCATGAACCTTTCCATGCACAGCCTGGTGAGCGATGCATCAGTGTGTCTTGCTATGGTGTCACCTATGACTAGGAGAGTGGACTGTGTTGAAGTTTGTCTTATAATCTTTTGAATTGAATCAGTGTGACTCTTAGGTCCCACCAACCATAAAACATACATCTGTGTTGTGTGTGCGAGATTGCAAAGTGTATTTGCTTCTCAGGTTACATTTAGGAGGTCTTTGTGGTTTAGGAAGGTTACTTTTAAGAGCCTCAGCATATGTATGTTTGTGTTTGGTCAGAGCTGTGTGAGACTGGTTTAGTGGGGTGTTGCTTGTTACTGACAACCTGCTCATTATTTGTAGTGGCGTCAAGAGAGTTTTGTCTGTAGTAATATTATATAACTACATCTCTCACACCTTGTCAGATTGAGTAGTAGGTTGTTAACCGTAAACAAGACAATTGTTACATTTTCTTAGAGTGGCCAGCTACAGAGATGTGTGGAAATTGTCAGTCTGTGGATGTTCAGCATATTGATTACTGTTGTAATAGCCTTAGCTATATATCCTGTCAATGATATAACAGCCAGCAAGCTTCCAAAGCTTCAGGGTACCTTCCATATACCTAAACTTTCAGGCAGCTTGAGCTGAGCTGACTAAAGGACAAGTTTCGTGCCAAGCCTTTCAGATGAAGAGCACAGTCATCTGAAGCTTTTGAGGATTGACATTTGACTTGTGCTGTTCCTTTGCTGGACAGATAAGTTCCTTTGGGGGATGGACTTCCATTCAATTATCTTTGTTGATTATTAATACTTTACTCTTCAGGAATGTTATATTAAAGCTAGGTGTTTATGTTTTAACTGACTGTCATGCAACTGTATTGTACTTTGAAACAAGAGCACTCTTTTTTCTGTCAGTTTAAAAGTTGTTTAAAAGTATTTAAACAAAATTCTGTGGAGAAATTGTGATTATTTTACTTTTGGTTCATAAGAAGGTACTAGGCTATTGGCCCTAGGGCCTATATAAGCATAGCCAAAAAGGTACCCTGGCTTTCGCACCCAAGAAAATGTATGATGACTGTAATATTTTTGAATATGTATGGTGGCTGTAACATACAATGTCTATATTGCGAACTGTCAACAGTGTACTGCATATTATGTAGGAAAAACAAATTGCAGACTTAAAGATAGAATTTTTAAGCATCTATCAGTTATAAGGTTAAGAAAAGAACACAATGCACTGTACAAGCATATAGAATTGCATAATGATCATGTATTTGCCTTTATGGTTATGTGTGTTGTAAATAGAAGTCAAAGAATGGGTGACTTGTATAATGAAACTGAATACAAAGAGATGCAATGGATTCTTAGACTGGGAGCTGACAAAGCCCCAGGATTAAATTATGTCCCTTTAAAACCAGCTCTAGCAAAAAGGAGAGTAAATTATTGATTTTTATTGGCTGTGTTGTACATATATTAGATACTATGTTTTTACTAGTGTTTTATCATCTGATAAAGGTATTTACCTGAAAGCACTTATGATACTGTTTTTATTGTTTTAATAAAGTGAAGTTGTTTCATATACAGCGTGGTAGTACTTGCCTCACTTTTGGATTTATTAGATGGGAACAATGACCTCTTTTTTCCTGGATGAGAAACCTATTGTGATGAGGTGTGCCATGTAGAAGGATTTCCTGACTGCTGTGGCGATGTGATTATCAAAAGAGAGACTACTGTCCACCTGTGTCCCCAGGTCTCTTATCACACTTTCGGTGTTAAGTAAACTACCGCCTATGTGGTAGTTCATGAGTACAGAGTTTTTACCAAAAGGGATGACAGTGTACTTTTTGACATTGAGCTTGAGGCCATGGCTTTGACACCAGGCATGTCTCATTGAGGCTCTTTTGTAGGATGTCCACATCGTTAGGAGTTTCAGTTATGGCTCCTAGTTTGCAGTCATCTGCGAACTTCGTTAGCCAAAGACCTTCTGTGTTAACCTGTACTTCAGAGAAGTAGACACCAGGGTTGGGAGGGTGGCCTAATGGTTAAGGTGTTTGCCTTACAAACACAAGGTGCGGGGTTCGAGTCTCACAAGGGATAATTGGCTAGGCTTAAAATGGCTTGCAAGGGCAGTTAGCTTAGTACTAATCTATGAACCTATGAGCCAAACAGGAGAGGACCCAGGACTGAGCTCTGTGGTATTCCACTTGTCACTTGTCTGAAGTCAGATTTGGAGTCTGCTACTTTCACAGTGTGGGTTCTGTCAGTGAGCCAGTTGGCAACCCATCTTGTGACATAGGGATTTATACCTAGTTTAGTGAGTTTATGTATAATTCCAGAGTGGGGGATGGTGTTGAAAGCCTTGGTGCCATCTAGATAGGCTGTGTGAACAACCTTACCCTCACTACGGCTTTGATGACCGCTTCAAAGAAGTCTGTCAGGTTTAGGAGACATGATCTGCCTTTTACAAACCCAAACTGGGTGGGGTCCAGATTTTGGAGATTACCAATGTCATTGTTTATAAGTTATTTATTTATTTATTTATTTATTTATTTCCAGTTTGATTACCGGGGAAGTCCACTGGGCCAGAACGTACCCATTTTCAGTGGAGGCCCGGGGAGAAAAGCTCCAAAAGCAAAGCAAATACAATCTAAGTTACATAGTGTAAAAGATAGTAATAAAATATATACATTTGGAATAACATTACATTGAATACAGTTAGTAAAAAAGCAAATACACGCAGTATACACCATTCAGTGGGCACAAAGCCTGAGGTGAGGCTATGATTGAATATGGTACTTAGGTGGGGTGCCTAGGTTGGGGACTGGCAAGTGTTTTAAAGTGCATTTTAGTATGTGTTGTGTGAAAAACTGACTTTTAAAGACTTTCACTTTTTTACTGGCATTTGCTGCTTGTTTTCCATGGGAAAGATACCATTTTCAGCTTAATCGTAGAACAAACATTCAGTCCTAAGGTTTGTCGTCCTTCTAGCCAAAAAAAGAAAAAAGTTAAGCAAACAGATTTTGCCACCACAGCAGGCTAGCAATTTACCTCAGCCACAGGTAGGTGACTCTGCTGTGGCCATTTGTTGTACCTCAGAGCATTCATCTTTTACCCCAGATCCCTCTGCAGTAGTACTTACAACCACTATAGACCAGGGTTTAGATATGTCCTCTGCAGCTGTTGTGGTCGTCTTAGTGGGCAAGGGAGAAGCACTGTTGTTGGTCCTGGGAGAGGGAGCGGTGAAGTCCTCCCTTTTTAGTCAGAATGTTGTGTCTTTCCCTGGGGAAGCTGTTGCTGCCATTAACACTGCTGGCCTCATTTTTCCTGTTAGAAAGAAAACTAAACAGGTATCTACTCCTGCTCAAATTTCCCTGGACAGGAGTAGTTTACTAGATCTAGTTTGGGGTTTAATTCAAATTATTTATCCTTCTTATAAGGCGGTTGATGGTAAAAGAAAAAAGGGATGCCTCTTTTCCTGAAGAGATTCAAGATTCCGAATCTGGACAAGGAAGATGAGGGGACAGATGTAGGGTTTTCTCCTCATATTTCTAATTTGGGTTTGAGGAGAGCATGGTATCTTGAGTCTCCCTGTGTGAGTTTCTGTTTCTTGTTTCTCTGATACTATTTCCAGTATGTGCCAGTGTTTTCATTGGGAAATTTCCAAGGTTTCTCAGTCCCTCAGAAAATCATATGAGCTGTTACAAATGGAATTTCCAGAACCTTCACCCATTCCCCCATGTTGTCAGGATTTGATGATGTGTGTATCACGTTCTGAAATTTTCCTGATAGCCTGCTGCCACTGAAAAGGCAGATAGATTGTATAAAGTCCCAAACCTGACCCAGTGGCAGTAGTTTTAGTTAATTCTTTGGCTGCTAAACATTTAGTTAATTCCAGTCTTACACTTTTGACACGGATGGGAAAATAATTGATAAGTATGGGAAAATGTATGCCTCTGCAGCTTTGATTTTCAGAATTTTGAATTGTTAGGCTCATATGTTGAAGTTGATTCTGACTAATTGTGAAAATATGAGAATGATATGTGTGCAGTTTCTTCTTGCAAGGAAAAATCTGCTTTAAATAATTTAATTTCTTCCATCGTGCAAGTCACATATCACTGAATTATCCTAAGGAATGTTAACAATGACTGGCAGACACTAACCTCACACTACCCAACAAAAACGATATAAATCTCTGTGGCTTTACTCAACTTAATACTCCTACCAGATATAACAAAAATAACATCCAACACTCCACCCTGGACTGGATACTAGTCTCAAACCCTTTTAAATAACCAAAAAAAGAAATGTGAAAGGTGGGGAAGTGCTACAAATGATATTTATGGTAAATGATTAACTGTCTTCTTTCTTGAAGTCTGTGTAAGGTGGTAACTCACAGCAAAATTCAAAAGTTCAGTTCTGATTTTAAAAACTCACGTGTACAGTATCTGTACACATGTACAGACCATTATTGCATGAGAGAATCAGAAAGGAAGTAGACTGGGAGAATGCAGTCATTTTGGCAGAAAAGCATCAGTGGTTGTATCTTGTACATCTCAGCAATGAACACTAGCTTCATTCAGCTGTTTGTTTGATAAGAAATGTAGAGTAGTCTTTTTTTTTTTTTTTTTTTTTAATACTTCTAGTGTGGCATCTTGATTGTTTTTGGAATGAAGATTTTTCAGAGTCAGATGAATGAAAAACTGTGGTACATACTGTGAAAGTGTTACCTGCATTCCTGAATTTGAGATATGAGGCTATCCACAGCATTGCATTTGTCATGGAAAGGGATATTGTTTATATGCCTAATGTTACTGCTTTTTCTCCCTCAATTTATACCTTTAATGAGCAATGGCATCTTTTTATGATCCACAGTCATGGATTAGGATATGTGGGTGGGGTAGCTGGAATAGGAGAGTTGACATACTTTTACTTCATCTATACTCCTTAACTCCTTCTTGAGAAGATATGACAAAGTTGAGATCATTGCTAACATTTCAAAAACTTTAGCTTACATGACCTTGTTAAAGATGAGGGTAGCTGTATTGCTCATGTTATCTGTTATTTCCTTTTTTTGCCATTTGCTACAGTAAGGATCCAAGTTGTAAGAGAGGAACATTTTAAGAGAAGAGCTCCAATTTGTTCCTCTGAATATACATTTACATTAACAAACAGGTGACAAGCACAAATGCCAGGATGCGAGTCTGAGATGTAGAACAAGCAAGATGGATGAAGTAATCAGATGATAACTTACATAGGTGCATATATAAGGTTGTTGCATGCTGTGTACTTTGACATCTGAAGGAGAGACCTGCTTTCATACGAGAGGTACTCATGTCCTCTTATCAGTGAACCAAATGCAGTGCTAGATTTATAGCTTCTTAACCATTCCCCCAAATATTGTTGCTTGCTGTTGGGTAATTGGATTGAGATATAGCCATTTGCACATCAGGTTAAGGTGCTAAGAACATCCTAGTGGCCTACCTTGGAAACCTTGCACATCAGGTTAAGGTGCTAAGAACATCCTAGTGGCCCGCCTTGGGAAACCTAGTGTATCCATATACAAGTCCATGAAAAAGCGAGGACTGGGTAAAAAAAATTACACAACATTTATACTGACCGTTGTTCCCTTTGTAATTGTGTAAGATAAGAGATGTAGGAGAAAAAACTCCTTATGTCAGGTGAATTCATGGGATGTACCCTTGCAGAAACTGTTTCAAATTGTCCTGTGACATTTACTGCAATCCAGTGTTTACTGTAGTGATTTTTTTATATTTGCATTTACAGGATTGTAGTTTAAAAGTTGAATGTATGGATTCACATTTACTTCATGTACCACTGTCTGGTAGTAAACTTTAAGACCTTAGCTGAAAGGGAAATGCATACAAAAATGCTAAGAGTATTCATAGCTGGTATTGTGGATGTAGAATGCTACATTTCTGGATGAGATTAGGTGGAGCAGAATTTGCCAAGTAAAGCAGCATTTGACTGTTGAATTTAAGTTTTTCATAAATCTTGCTGTGTTCTAGGATGGTTTTCTGGAGAAGTTAAGTTCCTCGGAGTTTTTGGCTTTGTCTCGGGCAGTGGAAGAGTTTGTTCAGGTAACAGAACAAGTGTGTGGCCGAAGAAGCACATCACTTAGAGGAGCCCTCCAGAGTCAAGCCAACAGATTTGTACATAGGTTCCATGAAGAGAGGAAAACCAAACTGAGGTATCATTCACTACCATTGTGTATGCTGTATTTAATATGTAGTCTACCTCCTCTAAATCCTCGAGACTGTCAGATTCGGACCTGGATAGGGTTTTACAGAGGCTATTCCAATCTCCAGTGTTTACTAAAATGGTCTCGGCTCCAGCACAGTTTGCTTCGGAGCCGATCCCCCCTCCAGCACATTTAATTCCTCCTCCAACCTCTTCGGAGCCGTTGGAGCCGGTGGTGGTGGAGCAATATGGAGCCATACGGTCGGAGCAGAGACCCCTTACAGGCCTCTCGACTCCGACTGTGCTTCCTACCCTGTCCTCCGGTTCAGGGTTTGGCACTGCGACCTCTTCAGCCGGGCCCGAGGGGAATACTTTGGGATTGGGTGCTTCGGTGCCTAGTCTTCCTCTCGGAGCATCGGCTGCTGGAATTCCCAGTGCCATCGTGGCCTCTAGACCAGTGACCTCCTTGGATTCTGGAGGTCCGGCCTTTGAGGCCATGAGGAGCGCGCTGACCATGACTTTGCCGGTTCAACTAGATTCTACCTCACCGTCCCTAGATTTGGAGACTGGTGCCTCTGTTGTGTTGCAGCCCCGGCAGCGGGGCCCCAGGGCCTGAGGATACCCCCATCGGGGTTCCGCTTCTTCGGGTGGTCCGTCCGAAACTGCCCGGACGAACCCACGGAAGAAATTGTGTAGAGGAAACACGTAGACTCCCAAGATGAGTCTATTACATCGGATACTGACCTCGATGACGAGAAGGGTCCCCAAATCATCTTCGGATGATATCTCCTTCTCAGATATCTTGGAGATTCTGAGACAGAGAGGTGACTGGCAAGCCAAAACCCCTTCAGCTGAGGAGTCAGTCTTCCTCAAGGCCTTTGGGGCCTAGCTTTCCGCCTCCTGGGTGTCTCCGCCCTTGATGTACTCCTTGATTTGGTTTCTCGAAGGGTGTGGGAACACCCTGATTCTGTGGAACCGGTGCCTGCGAGGCCCAATAAATTTTGTCAGCCCCAGAAGGAGTTTCTCACAAAGGGTGTGCCTGTAGATGCTTTGGTGGTGGCTTCTGCCCCACAGCAGGGCGTGGCAGAGGCTTCGGCGTCTATTCATCCTCCTAATAAGGATTCTAGGAGTATGGATAGGTACGGGAAGCGTACCCTGTCCTCAGCGGCTTTTACCTTACGGTCGCTGAACTACTTATGTCATTTTACGAGGCACCAAAGGGATCTTCTCAAAGAGCTAAATGACTCTCTTGTTGGTAATCTACCTGAGGCGCTGGCCCGACGGTTGGCGCAGATGACTACCCTCTTTTCTATTGTCAACTTCGTCCATGAGGCTCATATCATATGCGGCCGAAGGGGCGAGTAGAGGCTGGTGAGAACAGGCGTTGCCCTCAGGAGACAAGCCTGGTTACGCTTGTGTTAGATTCGCGGAGGCTTTCAAGTCTTCCTTCGCCGACGCCCTTTGATGGGTCATCTTTGTTTGGACCCAAGGTGAAGGACACACTAACTAGGAGCGAGCAGGAGGGCAAGACTTTGACTGCCGTTGGGGCCCGATTTTCTCCTTCTAGGCCTTACCCCAAGGCTGGGAGAGGAGGGAAAATGTGGTTTAAAAATCTCAGAAGTCTTTCCCTACTCCACCCAGTGATTCCCCCTCCAGAGGCAGGGGGGGGGGGGATTTTGGAAGACGCCGCCCCAGAGGTGGCAGAGGCCCCCGTAACTCTGGAGACCGCGATTCCTTTCGTGGTTCTTCATACAACCAGCGTTCCTGAGTTGTTGCCCGACTGTGCAACTCCGGAGCCAGTCGGGGGTCGCTTTGCGGCGCACCCACGCTTGGGAATCCATAACAAGCGATCAGTGGGTGCCGCATTATCACCGGAGGATATATCATCCCCTTCAACAAACCCCCCCTTTCTTTAAGGGAAATCCCGGACGTACCACCCAGTCAGCGGGATCAAGCAGCATTAGAGGTTTCAAAGCTGCTAGAAAAGAGCCATCCAGCCTGTCCCCATCGACCAGATCGGATCAGGAACTTACTCAAAAATTATTTTTGGTACCAAAAAGACAGGGGACTTCAGGCCCATTTTGGACCTCAGTTCATTGAATCGTTTCGTAAAGAAGTCCAAATTCGAATGGTCACTCTTCAATCTATTCTTCCTTTGCTGGAAAAGATGCATGGATGTGCTCCATAGATCTCCAGGGCGCTTACTATCACATTCCCATAGCTCAAGAGTCCAGGAGACATTTACGCTCCGCCTCGGAGTCAGTCATTTTCAATTCCGAGCACTGCCCTTTGGTCTCACCACAGCCCCAGGGTGTTCACCAAGTGTCTGGCAGTGGTAACTGCTCACCTGAGAAGTCTGGGATTCCAGGTGTTTCCTTATCTAGACGACTGGCTCCTTACTGCCACCTCCGAGCATCTACTACTCCAAGCGCTCAGAGCCACGTTCACCTTGGGCCGTTTCTTGGGGATCATGTTCAATTTGCAAAAATCTGTACTACAGCCATCTCAGCGTATTACTTTCATAGGCGCAGACTTAGACACAAAAAGAATGCGCGCCTTTTTACCGGCAGCAAGAATTCAGGTGTTATAAGATCAAGTCAAATCCTGTCTCCCCTACAAAGAGCCCGGCCCATCGGATCCTACAACTGTTGGGCTCGATGGCGTCGACCATACTTTTGGTTCCCTTGGCCAGGCTTCATATGCGAATTTTACAATGGCTACTGTCGGTTCAATGGTCTTATCAGGAACTTCCCTTGAACCACTTAATCATAATCACGGAAAGTTGCCGTCGAGATCTGCATTGGTGGCTTCTCCAGTCAAATCTCGACCAGGGGCGACCCTTTATACCACAACGTCCCATTGCCACTGTGACTACGGACGCCTCCCAGGTAGGGTGGGGGGGTCATTACCTGGACAGGTCGGTCCAAGGCACATGGCAGATCCAGGAAACGATTTGCATATCAATGTCCTGGAGATGAGAGCGGTACTATTGGTACTCCAAGCTCTCCATCACGCTCTCCCACAGGGCCCGATTGCTATCCTATCCGACAACATGTCGGTGGTATGGTACATAAACAAGCAAGGTGGAACCAGGTCTTACCCACTATGCAGAGAAGCCATGAGACTTTGGCACTGGGCGGTAGCTACCAACCGCTTTCTAATGGCAACGCACATACCGGGGAAGTCCAATGTGATTGCGGACAGATTAAGCAGGACCATTCTTTTACCCCACGAATGGTCCCTCAACCAGGGTATAGCTGCGAAAATCTTCGACAGATGGGGTCATCCTTGCTGCGACCTGTTTGCCAGCCCTCACAATGCGAAATGCGGGGAGTTCTTCACGCTGTTCCCTTCTCAGGGACAGACTCCCAGGGACGCTCTGACTCACATTTGGCCCCCCGGTCTTCTCTACGCCTTCCCTCCATTGACCCTCTTACCGAGGGTGATACAGAAGGCCATTTACATGGAGAGCGAGATGATTTTGATTGCCCCGCACTGGCCTCGTCAAGTTTGGTTTCCTTTCCTACAGAGGCATGCGATAGAAGGTCCATGGTTTCTGGATCCGGTGCCAGACCTGTTGACTCATCAGTCAGGACGGCTTCATCCATCTCTCAGGTCCCTGAAGTTGGCAGCATGGTTACTCCACTCCCATCCTTAGTCGAGACAATGCTCTTTCCCGGACGTGGTCCACATACTGTCTTCTTCTCATAAACCTTCCACCATCAAACTTTATTCCAGTAAATGGAAAAGGTTTGCTTTCTGGGCTCAAGAACGGGGTATAGATCCTCTCACTGCACCAGTATCGGAGGTTCTGAATTTTCTGGCCTCCCTTTTCAGTCGGGATCTTCAGTTTCTACCATTAAGGTTCAGCTAGCGGCCATTTCTAATTTTCATGCTTCATTTGTACCTTCATTGATGTCTCACAAACTTTGTAAGGCTTTCCTTAAAGGGGCTTGGCTCCTGAGGCCTCCTTTATCTCATCCTGTCCCCCCGTGGGATTTGAATATGGTTCTTGCTGCCCTAACTGCCCGTCCTTTTGAACCAGCTGCTACCTGTGATTTAAAATTTCTGTCTTGGAAAACGGCCTTTTTAGTAGCCATAACGTCTGCCAGGCGAGTTTCAGAACTTCAAGCTCTTTGTTCTGATCCTCCCTATTTGATTTTTCATAAGCATAGAGTTTCATTGAAATTAAATTCTGCATTTATACCAAAAGTGGCCTCCTCTTTCTGTATGCAACAAACTATAGAACTCCCTGTCTTTTTCCCAGAATTCTCTAATAACGCAGAATATACTTTGCATCAATTGGACGTACATAGACAACTGCGTTTTTATTTGAATAGAACCGCTCAAACACCGAAATCTAATCAATTCTTTGTTTCGTTTGCAGAACAAATTGGGTCAACCAGTAACAAAACCTCCATATCTAAATGGATTAAAGATTGTATCATTTTATTTATTCACAAGCTAACAAAGACCTCCCCTTTCCAGTCAAGGCTCATTCTACCAGGGCTATGGCTACTTCCGTAGCTTTTCATTCCAAGTTATCAATAGATGATATTTGTGCTGCAGCAACCTGGACCTCTCCGCACACTTTCATTTCTCATTACAAATTGGATGTGGTTTCTCGAGGCAGAGCTTCCTTTGGTTCCACAGTTCTCAGGAGTGTTTTCCAGTGAGCCACCGGGATGTAGGTGCTAGGGACGCTGTCCCATCTGTCATGAATGTAGAGATAGGATCCCATTACATCTTTTAGTTATGTACTTACCATAACTTCGGATGTATGGGATCCATCTCTTCATTCATAAGTACCCACCCTCCTTCCCCTTCCATTTGGATTTAGAGGAGCTGTAGTCCCTCTTTTCTTGGCGTTCTTTCTTGAAGAACTTTAGTTGGTTATTGTGACTACTAGTTTCCTGTGTTTGCATGGGTGTATGAAAGCGAACAAACAAGATCTGGGGAAGCAGGTGTAGTGCATCCTGGGATAGGGAGTAGCCCAGCCAATGAGAGACTTATTGCTAGTGTATTAGTTGCGGTCGGAGCCGATGGATCGGCTCGAACCCTTCTGTCATGAATGTAGGCGAGATGGATCCCATACATCCAGTTATGGTAAGTACATAACTAAAAGGTTTTTTTTTTTTAATACTTCTAGTGTGGCATCTTGATTGTTTTTGAAATGAAGATTTTTCAGAGTCAGATGAATGAAAAACTGTGGTACATACTGTGAAAGTGTTACCTGCATTCCTGAATTTGAGATATGAGGCTATCCACAGCATTGCATTTGTCATGGAAAGGGATATTGTTTATATGCCTAATGTTACTGCTTTTTCTCCCTCAAGTTATACCTTTAATGAGCAATGGCATCTTTTTATGATCCACAGTCATGGATTAGGATATGTGGGTGGGGTAGCTGGAATAGGAGAGTTGACATACTTTTACTTCATCTATACTCCTTTACTCCTTCTTGAGAAGATATGACAAAGTTGAGATCATTGCTAACATTTCAAAAACTTTAGCTTACATGACCTTGTTAAAGATGAGGGTAGCTGTATTGCTTATGTTATCTGTTATTTCCTTTTTTTGCCATTTGCTACAGTAAGGATCCAAGTTGTAAGAGAGGAACATTTTAAGAGAAGAGCTCCAATTTGTTCCTCTGAATATACATTTACATTAATAAACAGGTGACAAGCACAAATGCCAGGATACGAGTCTGAGATGTAGAACAAGCAAGATGGATGAAGTAATCAGATGATAACTTACATAGGTGCATATATAAGGTTGTTGCATGCTGTGTACTTTGACATCTGAAGGAGAGACCTGCTTTCATACGAGAGGTACTCATGTCCTCTTATCAGTGAACCAAATGCAGTGCTAGATTTATAGCTTCTTAACCATTCCCCCAAATATTGTTGCTTGCTGTTGGGTAATTGGATTGAGATATAGCCATTTGCACATCAGGTTAAGGTGCTAAGAACATCCTAGTGGCCTACCTTGGAACCTTGCACATCAGGTTAAGGTGCTAAGAACATCCTAGTGGCCTCCTTGGGAAACCTAGTGTATCCATATACAAGTCCATGAGAAAGCGAGGACTGGGTAAAAAAAATTACACAACATTTATACTGACCGTTGTTCCCTTTGTAATTGTGTAAGATAAGAGATGTAGGAGAAAAAACTCCTTATGTCAGGTGAATTCATGGGATGTACCCTTGCAGAAACTGTTTCAAATTGTCCTGTGACATTTACTGCAATCCAGTGTTTACTGTAGTGATTTTTTTATGTTTGCATTTACAGGATTGTAGTTTGAAAGTTGAATGTATGGATTCACATTTACGTCATGTACCACTGTCTGGTAGTAAACTTTAGGACCTTAGCTGAAAGGGAAATGCATACAAAAATGCTAAGAGTATTCATAGCTGGTATTGTGGATGTAGAATGCTACATTTCTGGATGAGATTAGGTGGAGCAGAATTTGCCAAGTAAAGCAGCATTTGACTGTTGAATTCAAGTTTTTCATAAATCTTGCTGTGTTCTAGGATGGTTTTCTGGAGAAGTTAAGTTCCTCGGAGTTTTTGGCTTTGTCTCGGGCAGTGGAAGAGTTTGTTCAGGTAACAGAACAAGTGTGTGGCCGAAGAAGCACATCACTTAGAGGAGCCCTCCAGAGTCAAGCCAACAGATTTGTACATAGGTTCCATGAAGAGAGGAAAACCAAACTGAGGTATCATTCACTACCATTTTGTATGCTGTATTTAATATGTATTACAATCGCAGTTCATATTTTAGTTGGCACTTTTCCATATTCATAGAGACTTTTTTTTTTTTTTTTTTTTTTTTTTTAACAGTTTGCTTTTAGATAATGAGCGATGGAAGCAAGCTGATGTTCCTGCTGAGTTTCAGGACCTTGTTGATTCCATAAGTGATGGAAAGATTGTATTGCACGAGAAAAAAATAGTCACAGGTAAAGGTATAAAAAACATTTCTTTCTGTATAGAAGTTTTACTTTGTGACCAAATTTGAATGTGTAGTAGGGTATTCCATTGATATATATATATATATATATATATATATATATATATATATTTTTTTTGTATTTCTTGTTGAACAATTTATTTTAACTCATTGCATTTGTATTATAGCTTGGGAGGTAAGCACATAATGGTAGCCATACAGGATTCAGTGTTTTAATGCAGTATTGTGTATGAAAATATTGAATTATGGTACAGAGGACTGCTTAATTTAGTGACTATAAAGAATGTTATCAATCAAAGGTTTTTCAGTAGCAGGAAAAGCAGCTTCTATTTTTTTATTTCATTTAATGGACAGGTACAACCTGTGAACTAATGTGTAAAACCCTATATCACAAATGTGAAATTGGTACATCAACAATATTTTGCTAAATTTGGGGTAAGTTTGGTTAGGCTTAAAATGGCTCTTATGCTGGTAGCCTAGTAACTACCTATGGACCCCCCCCCCCTTAACCACCCTCAAATCAGTTTTTGAAAGGGGGTTTATATATAGCTCCACCTAGGAAAACAGGTGGTTCATCCAGATGTCTTAACTTTGTGCTTGAAAAGCTTTCTCTGTTTTTTTCCATTTCATCCAGTTACACTGGCTGAATTTAGGTTCTTAACATGGAGATCTGTTTTACTTATTGTCGTTAGATCATCTGGGAGAGTATTTGAGTTATAAGCATTTATGGTGAGTCAACTTTACCACATTTTCCATAAAGATGCTGTTTCTTTTGGAACTAACCCCTCTTTTATGCCTAAAGTGATCTCTGAGCCGGTCAGTCAATCTCCTTCCCTCTTTTCCAGATGCCAACATCAAGAGAGAAAAAAATAACTCCTCAAACTCTGGATGTCCACAGGCAACTCATACTCATTCCTTCAGGAAAGCTGATTATATGCTTGTCTTATGTGAAGGTAAGAGATGAGGATAGCCAGCATTAAAGCAGACCATTTCTAGATGGTTGTCCCATGCAATTTCCTTTTATTTTCACCATAATAATCAACTTACAGGAAGAGTTAGGGCCAATTCCACCAGGGTTTTGACTTTTTTGTTGGCTTACTGGAAAGGACTAGATTGAAAAAGTATTCTAGACAGTAATTTGGTCCACTGTACTTACTTTTTCAAAGTACTACAAACTTCATTTGTTTTCCAGGTACAAAACAGGTTCTGATTAGGACCATTCTCCAAGGGCTCCTCAGTTGTTAATTTATTTCCACCTCCCTTTTTACTTTTCAAGTTGTGGTAATCTACTCCTAGAGCTTAGGCTACTGCAGCAGTGATCTAAAGTTGAGCATAATGCAGTTGTGCAAGTAAACTTGACATCACAGTAGATGATATGATAGATCACTGTTACAGTAGCCGTCCCCTCCTTACATTCCTCCCTCCAGCACCCTTGTTTTGGTGTTTACGAATTGCCAGGGGGATGGATGTACATACCCTTGTATATATTTTGCTGCATTTGTGTTTTATTTCCTAGCATCTTTCCCTTTCAGGGCTGTTGCTTCCATTTCTGAGGCAAGAAAGCTCTGATGTTTTTAGTGCTTGAGCTCCTGACAGAGTTTGTGGAGGGTGCCCTTAATCTTTGAAAAACTGACTGATGACAGAGGGTAAGACCTATATAGCTTAGGTAAGCTACTGCAACAGTGTTCTGTTAGAACTTCTGCTGTTACGGTAAGCTTACGTACACAACTGCACTTTGTCTGAAATGAGCTTCAGTTCATTTTAATCCATATTTGATATAGGACACTGCTACTGTCTTCATGGAGTGGTGAATTTCAGTGCATGTTCCTTGACTTTGTTATTCCAGGGCTTCTCGTACTGATCCATTTTTAGAGCATGTTTTTGCTTTTTAGATGATTGTAGGGTTTTGTTCCATTCTGATCTCTGTTCTGGTCTCGGTGAGCTTCTCGCAGCAAGATATTGGTGATCATGTGATTGCTTAACAGGCAGTACTAGGAATTCAGAAATGTTTCTGAAATAGCACCCTCTCTGAATATTGGTTTGGTGGCCTTTTTTGATTATTACTGTATGTAATATCAACATCCATCCTGAATCCCTTTTCCCATTTTGCACATGGGGTCGGGGTGTCACTTCAGCAGTGACAATCATCTCGCCAAGGTTTAGACCACTGGGTGGCTAGCCCTGCCGCAGTTTAGACCCTCACCCTGATTTCATGCCAAGACAAATACATTGCCTAACGACATGACTGAAAGTAATGTTAAGCACTATTTTTCTGTCACTCTCTTAAATGGTCCTTTATTCTAATGTTTTGTTCGGTGAGGAACTTCTTTTTTACAGCTGGCTATGAGTCTTTAAGTTTTCAGGCTCACACTAATACACCTCCATCTGTCTCTTAACATATGTTTGTCATAGTTCTAAGCATCTGAGCTTCAGGCAAATACTTTTTCTCACACTGGTAAGTGTTTGTGCTGTGTTTATTGAACCGTTTAAAGAAATACACACTTCCTTAGATGTGAGTGGGTATTAATGTACTTCATTTATCATTTACTAACTATCAAGGAAGGTCTCCTATGAGTCTGTAAGCTCAATCTAACAATAAGCAGTTTGACCAATGTATTTTAGTTCCAGGTATTAATACTGTGGTCCAAAAAATCAGTGCCCAACATAGCAGCAAAAAGGTCATTTAAATACGAAAATGCAAAATAAAATCAAACCTCAGCAATGCATATGGAACTTAGTAAAGGAAATAATTTCTCTCTTATAAGATAAGTGGTCACATCCAGCTACCTGCTTGATAAGTTTGTCTATGCTGTAAACTCCTTAACTGTAAAATGTCTAGAACACACACAGGGGTCTTTCTTTCTGCATGGGCTTTCATCCTCTCTTTTAGTTCACCTTTGGGTGTGGGATTTATCAGTATTTTCCTCTCTTTTTCACTTATTTTTGAAATTTCTATCCCATCTATAAATTGTTGTAGCCATCCCTGGTATCCTCCTGTCCCTTATATAAGTTTGTATAATATTCTGCAAAAGCCTAACCGGTTTACTCTGCATCCTTTATCACTTCCTTGGTTCTCAGATTTCTCAATTTATCTGTACCTCTTCCTGTCTTCTGTTGCCACAGCTTGTAATTTTGGTGTGTTGGCGTAATACCATTGTTTGTTTGATGCATGTATTTTTGACTACTCTGCCCTCTAAGTGAGCAGTTTGCTTTTCCTACAGCTATTTTAATTCTAATTTTACTTGCTCCTTTTGGCCCCTATTGTATTGTAGTTGCATTCTTTCAAATTTAATTTTCTGGAGCCAAATTCTTTCTCTCCATAATTTGTTCTCGTACACAATTTTCTTTCACAGTGTCGCTTCATCTCCCACCATCATAGGTTCATAGGTAGGTACTAGGCTATCGGCCCTGGGGCCTATACAAGCCCAGCCAAAAAGGTACCCTGGCTTTTGCCACCCAAGAAAATTATTTTCCTGAGCCACTGTCAAGCAGAGCCACAGAGGTGATTCTCGGGGTGAATTTCCTATTTCCCATCCAATCATCAAGATTTTTCATGAAGAGTGCTAATGAGGAGCTTTGTTTGATATGGATAGGTAGTTTATTCCAGAGTATCGGAAGTCTCTGGGACAGGAATCTATCCCACCAGCATGTTCTGTTTATTGTGGTGACAAGGTTTAGGTCCCTAGAGCGTGTAGCTCAGAGGGATTGGGATTTCTTTAAGTGGAGCATGTCCAACAGCTCTGGGTTTGACATAGCTTTGTATGTTAGGCAGAGATCACCACTGAGGAGGTGATATGCAACGGAGGAAAGCTGGAGTTTTTTTAAGACTCTCTGCATAGGGCATCTGTTTGAGGCCGGTAATCCTCTTTGTGGGGTATTTCTGCGACCTTTCCAGTTGTTGTAGATGTCTTGTGAGGTACATACCAAAAGGGGCGTTATACTCTATAATGGGTCTAATGAGTGATGAGTAGAGGGGGAACAATGACCTCTTTTTTTCTGGATGAGAAACCTTTTGTGATGAGGTGTGCCATGTAGAAGGATTTCCTGATTACTGTGGCGATGTGATTATCAAAGGAGAGACTACTGTCCACCTGTGTCCCAAGGTCTCATCACACTTTCGGTGTTAAGTATACTACCACCTATGTTGTAGTTCATGGGTACAGTTTTTTTTTACCAAAGGGGATGACAGTGCACTTTTTGGCATTGAGCTTGAGGCCATGGCTTTGACACCAGGCATCTGTCTCAGTGAGGCCCTTTTGTAGGATGTCCACATCGTTAGGAGTTTCGATTATGGCTCCTAGTTTGCAGTCATCTGCGAACTTCGTTAACCAAAGACCTTTTGTGTTAGCCTGCATTTCAGAGAAGTAGATACCAAACAGGAGAGAACCCAGGACTGAACCCTGTGGTACTCCACTTGTCACTGGTCTGAACTCAGATTTGGAGTCTGCTACTTTCACAGTGTGGGTTCTGTCATTGAGTCAGTTGGAAACCCATCTTGTGACATAGGGATTTATACCTAGTTTAGTGAGTTTATCTATAATTCCAGAGTGGGGGATGGTGTCGAAAGCCTTGGCAAGATCTAGCTAGGCTGTGTGAACTACATTACCCTTGTCTACGGCTTTGGTGACTGCTTCAAAGAAGTCTGTCAGGTTTAGGAGACATGATCTGCCTTTTACAAACCCGAACTGGGTGGGGTCCAGTGTTTGGAGATTAACAATGTCTTTGTTTATAAGTTCCATGATGATACTTTCCATGACCTTGCAGACCAGGCTCATCCAGGCTAATGGGGCGGTAGTTCCCGGGGTCCGTGGTGGCTTCCCCCTTGTGGAGTGGGATAACCATCGATGTGCACCATTCTTCAGACACAAAGCCTGAGGTGAGGCTATGATTGAACATGGTACTTAGGTGGGGTGCCAGTTCGTTCTGTAGTTCGTGTAGAGTGCAGCCTGGGATGTTGTCTGGTCCTAAGGATGCTGTATTCTTGGCTTTGGAGACACTGTTTTTTACCTATGCAGTCATGATTACAGGAACTTTGCATTCTTCCGGTATAGAGATGGGATCTTTGGGGGGGGTAAAGTTAGCACTGAACCTATCTGCCAGGATGTTGGCAATATCAGTTGGGTCTGTATATTTAGTGCCATTGTGCTGTAATTCAGAGCAGATCTGAGTGTTGCTATTGAGAATCTTGACATAGCTATAGAATGCTTTGTGTTTGTCTTTAGAATCAGTGACAATTTTGTTTTCGTAACTAGCTTTGGAGGATTTTATAAGGGATCACAGCTTCTTACTGAGGCTGACCAGGGAGCTCCTCCACTCATGGGATTTTACCCTCTTTTGCAGCAGTTTCTTCCTTCTGTTGTACAGTTTGTTTATGGCAGGGGACCACCAGATTGGCTTCCTTTTCTTGGAGGATAGCGTCTTGGTTCTGTTTGGGATAGCACGATCCATGTACTCATGTAAGTGCTTATAAAGTGCAATTGTGTAGGATTCAGTAGTCGTAACTGCATTGTCCATCTGCATGGGTGTCATGAAGTTCACCACTTCTGTCTTAAGCATGAAGTTGGCTTTGGAGAAATTTTTTACCATGGTTTCCTTAATGGGGGGGTGGGGGCAGGATGTGGATATCTAGGGTAATTAGCTTATGGTCGGATCGGACCAATGAGGCGTTGACTTCAGGTGTGGAACACCGGTCACTGATGTTGGTAATGACTAGATCTAGGATATTGTTGCCCCTGGTGGGGGTGTGGATAAGTTGATTCAGGGCAATGGAGTTTATGAATTCCAGAAAGCGTTGAGCGCAGGAGTTGGTACATGAGTAGTTTTCCCAGTTAATGGTGGGGTAGTTGAAATCGCCCATTATTATGGTGTTTGGTTGAACCCTAATATTTTCAAGTACATCAAGAAAAGTGGAGTGGGAATCTTGGGACATGGTGGGTGATCTGTAGCAAGCTACAATTTGGATTGCACTTTTGCCCAGAGTTAGTTGCACTTGCATAACCTCGGCTGCATTATGCTGAGCAACTAGCCTGGAAGTGTGGATATCCTTAATGAATATGGACACACCTCCGCCTTTTGTGTTCCGGTCCAGGTTACATGGCCGAAAAGTGTGGTATGAGTTATAGCCTGGTAGTGCAGGCGTGCTCTCTGGAGCCTTGAACCAGATTTCTGTCACTGCTCAGATATTGATGTTCTCCATTTTAAGGAGTGCCTCGAGTGAGTGCATTTTGAGATTTAGACTTCTAGCATTGAGTAGCATCACCCTCAGTTTTTGCTTGCCTGTTCCTGTTACAATGGTGAATTTGTCATTTGAACCTTGCCTAAAAAAGGCACTATAGGGGAGGCAAGAACCTTAGCCAGTATCTGGAATCCCAGGGGTGACAGGTGCAGGCCATCTCTGTCAAAGCATCATGGTCTGTCGACCATGTTATCCCAGGCAGAGAGATATTGGATCCCTTTAGAATGGCACCAGAAGCCTAGAGAATTGTTGAAGTCAATCATTTTGTCCTTGTACTGCAGCATGATTCTGGGTGATGGCAGAATGCTACTTCAGGGCTAAGGTCATACCTGCCTGGGCTACAAGATCGGAGAGCTCTTCCATGTCTCTTTTCATGTAGTCCAGGGAGGTACGTCTTAGGTCATTCACACCAACATGAGCAATGACAGAGTCATATTTGTACTTGTTGTGGAGTGACCGAGTGCGTAGGTTATGTGGCGGATCCTGGCACCCGACAGGCTGCTGACAGTAACCTTCTCCTTGTTTAGCCTGGTGAGTGGGTCATCAGTGTGCCTGATTATAGAGTCACCTATCACTAGTGTGTTGGGTACGCTGTTTTGCCTTATTGGCTGTGGTTGAGTGGCGCACTGAGTCTGTGGGCTGTGTGTCATTTGGGTTGTGTTGGGGTGGTGGAGGTTGTTTGCATTTCTGCTTTGGAGGTCTCTGTTGCTTGAGCAGATTATTATTGAGAGCCTTCACAAATGTTTTTGTGTTTCTATGTGTGGATTTTGGTGGTGTAGATTTAGTGAGACTATGTAATGAGTGTGGTGTGGTGCAAGTGTTTACCTTCTCATCTTGACTGTCAAGTTCAGTCTTGATTGGAGAGAGCTTTACCTCCAGTTTGGCTAGATGAGTGCATCTCTCACAGGTTGTAGTGTTGGGTGGTACGAGGAGAGGGTTGTCTGTGAACATGAGGCAATTTCTACATTGCCCCAAGATGTCCAGGTTCATCAGATAGACAGAAGAGAACACTGGGAGCTGACCCTTGGACATGCCTGAATAAAATACCTTTTTCCTCTAGATAAGTGAGGAAAGTGAGTACAAGAACTGTTTTTCTCTAAGCAAGTGAGGAAAGTAAGTACCAAAACTGTTTTCCTCTAGGTAATGAGGAAGGTTGAGTGCTGTAGTAATTAGTAGGTTATTTAGTGCTTACAAGTTCTGAACAAGTGCTGATCATGAATAAGCAAATTAAAGTGCTAAAACTAAGAATCTGTATCTTGACTAAACTAGTTACAGGAAGGGGGAAACAAGTGCAAATGCTGGCTTTTAAATCAGAAAGTTGAGAGAGATGGAAAAACTGCCCATACGGCCAATAACTACACTTTCTGGGCCAGAACCACTCCTTATGTGGTAGATAGGTTACCTAGTGCTTACCACTCCCACTGATGAGATAGAAGGCTTCCCTCCAACACAGAAAGCTTTGGGGGGGGGGCTCAGAAGCTTACATACAGTCCTGGATATACAGCAAATCTGAATCTGGACTACACTAGTTACAGGAAAGGTTTTATATATATATATATATATATATATATATATATATATATATATATATATATATGTGTGTGTGTGTGTGTGTGTGTGTGTGTGTGAGTGTACAGAAAAGTAGCTAAAACAGCAGTAAAAATTCAAATGCAGTGCAAGCTAGCACACTTGAGTATGTTGCAATGTTAGACCAAACAGTTTAAAAAATGCAATTAAATTAAAAATGACTAAATACAAGTGCAGAAGGAGTCTATTAGGTAGAATGAGGTAAAGAGATGGGACTGGGCGAGTGTCCCAGATCAAATCTACAGTGGGGGCGGGCAACTGCAAAAGCCTCCAAATTTAAACAAGACAGGAATAGGGAGGGTGGGTAT
This sequence comes from Protopterus annectens, assembly GCF_019279795.1. Taxonomy (NCBI): domain Eukaryota; kingdom Metazoa; phylum Chordata; order Ceratodontiformes; family Protopteridae; genus Protopterus; species Protopterus annectens. The sequence goes on along the minus strand of NC_056727.1, from coordinate 212,385,089 downwards.
GGAAAAAACGACACCTTCAGCAGAGATCTGAAAAAACTGTACAGTGAAGCCAAAATAACTGCACAACAATGAAGTCAGCCAGCAATTATATAAAATTAGTCAAACAACAATTACCAGTACACAACTCTGAAGTGCCAGAAAAATATACTCAGCTCTGTATATCTCCTGATAGTTTGCAGAACACTCTGTCAGGACACAGGAAGGCTCCAGCAGTGATATGTAGGCTGTTACTAAGAGGGTCTAATTTTATGCAAGTAATCCTTGAGATGGTCAGATAACACACAGGATGTAAAACCAGTTATACCAACTTAAGACACAGAGAAATAGGAGGGGGGGGGGCACCTTCAGCAGAGATCTGAAAAACTATACAATGAAGCAAAAATAACAGTGCACAACTCTGAAGTCAGCCAGCAATGATATAAAATTAGTCTAACAACAATTACCAGTACACAACTCTGAAGTGCCCGAAAAATATACTCGGCTCTGTATATCTCCAGATAGTTTGACGAGCACTCTGTCAGGACACAGGAAGGCTCCAGCATGTCTTGTAATTTTGCTACCCATTCAAGTTCTGTCTTCAATTTTTCTAGACTTTTTTCTTTCTCTTAAATACCATCCACTAATTCTCCAGTGTCTGCCTAAATTTAATTTTCTTGATGCTTCTGTCTGTCCTCCTCGTACAGCAGCATGATCTGTCAGTGTTCTGTGGTGAGTACTTACTCCTTTGTCGAAGTATTCATGTTCTTTTGGTGTGTCTTGACCAGCTTGCTTACCTTTTTAGCATGGTGTGAAATCGTCATTGCTTCCTGTTGTTTTTTGCCATGTCTAACCAGCCATGGATTTTTCAAAAGCATGTTAATATTTTGTCTTCTACTGCCATCAATCTTGATCCCTGATTTATTTTCAAATTTGTTTATTCCCTTATCAGATTCCAGTCCACAGAACATAATGCTGCAGTTCCCTTCTAGAACTCTATAATCTTGTTTAAGATCTCCTTAAGTTCATCACTTTTGGTCCTGGGGGATATAAATATTTCCCAAAGTAATCATGCATCCCTTCCAGTATCAACTCAACAGTATACATCTTCTGTGTTTGTCAGCTCTTTGCTCATTTTTGTTTATCTGAGCTTCCCATTTAGTCAGTGTTATAATTCATGCTCTCGTCTGTGTTTCCTGTAGCATTGTGACTTGAACCTGTGGCTTTACGTACTCTATTACTTTAATGGCCTCACAGAAATAAAAAAGCAAATAAAGTTCCATGTTACAAATTAGTGTCCACTCAGCTTGCAGTTTCCTTCACTATCTCTAAATAATCTTGAAATTGTACCCCTATTATTGTAGGATTCTCTCCTTTGTCTCCTCCTCCACATGTATTTACTTTCAGTGCACTTGCCTTCATATCTACACACATTCAAACATTATATGCTGTAACTTCCTTAACTATAAAATGCCTAAAACACACAAAGGTTCTTTCTCCTCACCTGGGCTTTCATCCTGTCTCTTATTTCAGCTTTGGAATTGGTATTTATCAGTACTCTCCCCTCTTATTCACTTATTTTCGGAATTTCTAGCCTTTCTATAAATTGCTCTAGCCGTCCCTGGTGTCCTCCTGTGCCTTATATAAGTTTGTATAATATTCTACAAAAGTCTGACTTGTTTACTCTGGGTCCTTTATCACTTCCTTGGTTCTCAGATTTTTCAATTCATCTCAGCTACATACATACCCCCCTCAACTGCTTCCATGATGTCTTTGTTCACCTGTGGTGTGAGCTAATGCTCTTCTGTGGCATAAGCGTATTTGCTCACCAAGTTAATTTTTTGCTTCCCCCTCCCTCCCCTAGTTCTTGTTAACTGCTTTGCAGAGTATGTGTCGTGTTTCTCTTTATTATATTGCACCTAGTTTAAACTCACTGTAGTTTACGCTTTTATTCTGTCACAATTTGGAGCTGTTAAGGTCTCCCACTTTTCTTTTCCTTTATTATATTAATTTCGCTTCCATGTATTTTGCTTAGAAACATCATTTAGAATCTGTTTTTTTTCTCTTGTCCCAATGTATATAGTCTCTTTGTCCATATGTTTTATTTTTGCACTTGAGGGCCTTCCCTTCTGTGCAGCCTCAGAATGACATTTACACTTTTTGTATTGCACTTCTTCAAACTCCGCACTGAAATTATTCCTGTTTTGAAATAGGTTTAAGTCTTGTATTTAACCCCCTCCCTTGATTTGGTTAATGTTGGCTCTAAATGTAAAGCAAAAAACAAAGGGAAAGAGGTTACTTCTGCTTAGTTCCTCTGTTCAGGCACAACTTGTCAGAGATGAATGCTCCCACTTTTAATTCTTCCCTATAATCCTTCATAATTTCCTCCGATTAACCTTATTATTGTATCAGGGAATGCAAATGCTTATATCGCCGTACTCCTAAAATCCCAACTTGCTTTCTCAAATGTTTTCTCTGCATCAAGACCTACAGCAACAGAGGTATATTCTTAGATTCTGATTCCCTCTGGATTATTGTTCTATTAATGTTATCAAATGTTTGCTGCTCCTCCACACAACTGCATTGATCCATATCTATCAATTTTGGCAACAGTTTGCCATTCTTTTAGCTGGTAGACATAAACATTTTATAGTATTGGTTTAAAATTGAAATGGGTCTGTATGAAGCTGGGTCTTATGGGTCTTTACCATCCTTAAGCGATACATCCACCACAACTTTCTACCAAGGTGTTGGTGCTTCTCCTTTTAAGATACCATTAAACAAAATCTTCCAGACTTATATCACGGTCTTCCCCTCCTAACTTCCAAACTGCCACAGGAATAACATCTGATCTGATGTCTTTTTTATCCATTACTCAGTTGATGAGTCTCTGATCCGACTTTGTGCATTTCTAAAGACTTGGGACCTTAGTTCAAGCTCTTCGTCTTACTCATAAGCCTCATCAGCAACAGCATTACATCAGATCTCATTTGCCGCTTCTGTGAATGGATGTGGTCTCCATAGCTCGGATGTGTTTTCGCACAAGATTGGATAGTTTACATTTATATTTGCTCTTTTTTATAGGTGTGTGTCTTATTTTCTTATTCCTATATCTTTTCTGGTTCTTAAAGTGCTTTGCTTATTTTCTGCAGTAGGTCTTCTGTTCTTTAACTTTCCTCCATTTGTTACCTATGTTTAGGTACTCTAAAAGTTACCATTGTTGGTAATATTTCTGTTCTTCACCATCACTGGTAACCTTTTCTCACTTGTTCTTTTTCTCCAGTATTTTTAGATACTGTCGGACAAGCCGACTGGCTTTAAGAAATGCACCTTATGTGAGTACAAAATAACAAACTTCTGTGCCCAGCAGGAGTGCGTATATTGGGTTTTTCATATTTGGATACAGACTATGATGTATGTGCAGGCTTCAATCATTATGCCCTGGCTGAGTGCCACAACATATTAGTTTTGAAGGGTTTTTTGCCTTCTTACTTCTTCATGGTCTTCTCTCTCCCTCTGCCTGTTGGTGCTCCATCCTGGGAAGGCCAAAGGAGATTCTTGAAGCAAGATGAAGGAAGGAAGGAAACAATACCCTGATCGTTTTTCTTCTGCTGTTCGAGGTTCTTCTCCATCTGAAGAAATTTCAAAACCATCAGATCTGTCTGGTTCAAAGGATCCAAAAACATCTAAGACTAAATTACTGGCTCAATGCTCTTCCTCCTTTACCCCAGAACCGATATCTTCTCAGTTCCACTCAGCTTTCCTTCAAGAGACTCTGAGAATTTGTTTCAGGCCACCCTCCACCTCATCGTCTCTCAAGTCATTTAAGAGCCTAACTGAAGCCGATGTCGTCACAATAATGCAGAAGTTTCTTTGTGCCCATATTCAGTTGGGATTTATACTGGCTGTGTCTCCCTTTGGACCCATGAGCCTTTCCCCAGTATTTAGGACTACTGCTCTGATCCATCTCTTAATTTTGGAGTCATATGACCCAAGAATCCCAAGTCTGTCTATGTAGAATCCAAAGGCTTGGCCTTCCTCTACTTCATCTACATCTCTGATCCAATCGGCTCTGACCTTGTCGAAGCTGGAGGGGTCTCTGAGATGAAGCATCAGTGCCAGGGGGGTTAGGGTCAACTCCTGTGCCCTTAGAAATGTCTTCCTCTTGGAGCTTTAGCGCTGGACATCTCAGCTCCAACTTCCTGAAGGCAGAGTCACGGTAACACTAGTGAACCGTCCTGTGCAGCTGCCTTTGGCTCCTGCCAGGGTTTTTCTTGCCTCTCCTATGTCTACAGCCTCTGTGGATAAGACATTGTGCCCCCATCAGGTTCACCCTCTTCACAACCATCTGCTGTGGTCCCTGAGCCTACAGATCCTGTTGCATTGGAGCAGCTGGCTCGTACAATCCTCATTCAGGAATTAAGGACTCATTTCACACTTCCGAGTCCTATCTGGAACATCCCACCAGGAAGCCCCCTCAGAAGTTTACAAGCAAGAGGAGGCACTTGGATTCCCCACAAGAATCTCTCAAGGAAGGAAGACATCAACTCCGATGAGGGGTAAAGGTCCCCCAGGTCACCCCTAGAGGACATCTCATTTGGTGATATACTCAAGCTTTTAAGACAAACCCCCCTTCCCAAAAGGAGTCTGTGTTTCTTAAGGCTTTCAGAGCCAGCTCAGATGAGATGGTAGATGTCCTCTGCAGCTAGGCGTAGAAGGATCCTGATATGATGGAGTCATTCCCAGAATGGCTAGGTAAATATTTAGTTGCAACAAAGGATCAGACTCACTGGAGCAGGGTTCCCCCGGTCAATGCTATGGTGGTGGCAGTGGTTACTAAGAAAGAACTTGTAGAGCAAAGTTCTACTGTCCATCCCCCAACAGAGAGTTGAGGGCATTGGGAAGTGCACGTATGTGTCAGTGACCTTTGCCCTCGAGTCACAGTATTATTTGGCACTTGTAATAAGGTTTCAGATGGACTTGATCAAAGAGTTTTCCAGTGTCCTCTCTGGGTCCATGTCTGCAGAGGACAAAATCTGTTTCTGTGCAATTAGCCACCCTACAGTCCCTATCCATGCTTCTATGAGTCTTATTTCACATGCCTCAGAAAGTGCTTCAAGAGCTGCGGGTTCATGAATAACGATAAAACAGCATGCCTGGATGCACCTCTGTGACTTTGCAGATCCTTTTCAATCATCCATCAATGTTCCCTTTGAAATCCTTCATCAGTGTTCCCTTTGGATCTATGTTATTTAATCGCAACATTAAAGAAACTCTTATCTAGGAGTGAACAAGATGGGAAGACATTATCTTCTGTAGGGATCCATTTTTCTACACCTCAAAAAACCTTTTCCCAGAGTCAGAGAGGTAGCAGCAAAATGTGATTGTAGAAGTCACAAGGCTCTCTCCAGGACTTTTATGGGGACAGGTCCCCTTGTTGACAGAAGGGGGAACTCTGATAATAGACCACTTTCACTTGGCCAAGGATGCCCACAAAATCAATGTTTCAGAGCTGCTTTTTCTGAGAAACTCTACCATTGCCCTTGAAGGGTTTGCACAACTGCTGGACTCTGGAGGCAGCCAGGTGTTGCTTATCCCTGCACCTACAGACCTGGACAGCCATCAAAAAAGACACTTTGGTGCAGAGGATCATCTCCAAAGGATATTGCATACCTTTTTCTCTGCAGCCCCACAGTCATTCTGCAAAACTCCCAGACGTTCCACTCAGTCAGAGAAAAGCAGCAGTCACAGAAATTCAAAAACTGCTAGAAAAAAAATGTCATCCACATGGTCTCCCCAGACCAACAAAGATTCAGAATTTATTCAAGGTTCTTTTTAGTGCCAAAGAAAAATGAGGACCTGAGACCAATCCTGAATTTCATCAAATTAAACCAATATGTCAAATGTTCCAAGCTCAGAATGGTCACAGTTCAGTCCATTCTGCCAGTTCTGCACAAGGACGATTGTATGTGCTTGAGAGTATTCCAGGATGAGTACGGTGACATAAAAATAGACAGGCATTCCAAAAGATTCATCCCTTTTTAGCTGGGAACCAGTCATTATCAATTTAGAGTTCTGCCCTTTGGTCTCACCACAGTCCCCTGGCTGTTCACCAAGTGCTTGGCAGTGGTTGCAGCTCTTTTGAGACTGTTAGGATTCTGGGTGTTTCCATATCTCAACGACTGTCTCCTCTTTGCTGGCACCGAGCATCTTGTGCTTCAAGCCAGAGATTACTTGCTCCAACTATGTCAATTTTTCCCCACTCAAGTCCTTGTTCTGAACACAGTCATATCGCAAGTCTTCCTCAGTCAAGGATAAATACATTACAGGACCAAGCATCCCAGTTACTGTCTCATCCTTCCCCACCAACAAGGTTGATTTTGCAACTTCTAGTATCCATGGCAGCTTCCATAACTCTAATACTGATATCAAGTTATTATATGAGCACTTCAGTGGTCACTGGTAGTACAGTGGTCTGTCAGATATCATCCTCTCTCTGCTCCAGTGTGTATTACGAGAGTTTGCAAAGCACATGTTTCTTGGTGGAACACTGCAAGAAAAGTTTTTCAAGGCCACCTTTTGTCCTTCCATCACCTGTACCCACAGTGACCATGGATGCCTCCCACCTGGGGGGGGGGTTCTGGAGGACAACAGTCCAAGGCACTTGATCCAATCAGGAAGCCAATCTTTACATCAGTGTCCTGTAAATGAGAACAGTTCTGTTAGTGTTACAGACCTTTCAAGCTGTTCTTTCTCCATTGGTGATTGCTATCCAGACAGACAATATGTTAGTTGTCTGGTACAGAAACAAAACAACAAATGGGGGGAGCCAAGTCCTATGCTCTGTCGAGAAGCGATGAGAGTTTGGCAGTAGGCAATCTCTTCTGGCTGCTTTCTTCTGGCAATGCAGAACTTTTTTGTCGAACTGTTTAAATGCATTCGATGATATGTGTTGTTTTGAACCAGCTACCTATTTATGACCTTTGTATACATTGTTGTACTTTTTTATATTTTTTAGAATGTCTGTTTTGTAAATTTTTTGCTAACCATTCTTTGTATAACACGGAGCTTTTTTCCCTGGGCCTTCGCTGAAAATGGGCCTCTAGCAAAATTGGACACTCCCAGTAAACAAATGAAAAAAAAAAATAAAATGCACATTCCAGGGGAGTCCAGCATTCTAGCAAACAAATTGAACAGGTTCATATTATTACCTCACAAGTAGTCTGCAAGTAGTCTGATAATCCTGTGATGATGGAAGCAATTTTCTGTCAGTGGGGGTTAACCATGCTATAATCTTTTTGCCTCCCCACTCAACTCCCAAATGCAGCAGGTACTTTGCCCTGATCCCCCCAGAGGAGAAGACACCAAGACACACTGTCATCCACGGTTGACTCCCAGGACTCTATTTGCTTTTTCTGATGTTCCACTGATCCCAAAATTCCTTCAGAAATTTCATACCGGAAGTGCAAAGTAATCCTCATTGCTACATTCTGGCCATGACAAGTACGGTTCTCCTTTCAGTGGTCTCATCTTGTACACCCCCCCCCCTTGGGTGTTGGCTCCAACCCAGAATCTTCTTTCTCACCCATCAGGAATGAGTCATCCAGACATTCAGGCCATCAAAATGATTGCATGGTTTCTCCACTTCCAGTGATGGCTAGTCCAGGTTTTCATCCCCAGTTATTTGCATCCTTATATTTTCTCAGAAAGATTCTATTAGAAAAGTGTTTTTAGGAGCAAATGGAAATGATTCTCCTTTTAAACAGCACAGAGACAAATAGATCCTTTGTCAGCACCCATTTCAGCTATTGTGGATTTATTTGCTTCCATTTTTAACAATGGGGCCAGTTATTCATCTTTAAAGATTCAACTTGCAATTATCTCATATTTTAGTATCGGACATAACCAGTCATCTTTGGCCTTATCTCGATCATGTAAAGTTTTTCTTAAAGGTGCCATCTTCTTTCAATCCCCACCCTCCCCCACTAAAGATCCTACTCCACCATGGGATCTGAATATTCCGCTGCAAGCCTTGACTCAGACTCATTTCAAATTAGCAGCCAAGGTAGATTAAAGTTTTTGTTTTGGAAAACCATTTTTCCTGGTCACAATCACTTCAACCGTATGAGTTTTAGAACTCCAGGCCCTCTCATCTAAACCACCATATCTAACTTTTCACAAGGACGGGGTCTCGCTCCACACAAATCCTTTCTTTGTAGCTAAGATGGCTTAAGTGGTAGCTACGAACCAATTGGATCAATTCAATTTTTTCCAGTAATGGGGAATACATGCTTCATCTTCTAGATGCTCATAGGCAACTTTGATTCTGTATCCACAGAACAAAATATTTCAGAAAATCAGACAAACTATTTCCTTTTTCAAAGCCAAATTAGGGAAACCTGACTTTAGCCAAGTTGCTTACTGATTGTATTTCTTTTGTGTGCAACAAAAATGGATTGACAAATAATACCATGATTAACTGCAGAATACGATGATAACCATGAAAAACACAGCCAGTACAGTCCAAGAAAAAGACTTTATTAAAATAGCAAACAAGTAGTCTCACTAGCGTTTGGCAACAATGCCTTTACAGAGTAAACAAAAATGGATTGACACTTCCCAGACCACATAATGCTCATTCCACCAGCACTGTTGCCAGATCTTCTCCCTTTTGGTCTAGAGTTTATATAGATGACATTTGTGGAACTGCTACGTGGTCTAACTCACATACCTTTGTTGCTCACTGTAAATTGGACATCTTATCTAGGAACAGAGCAATGTTTTGCTCCACTGTACTCAGAAGTATCCTTCCTTAAGGACAACCCTTTGGGTTTTCTCTAGCTGGGGACTCTGCCTAATCAGTTGAGGAATGGATGAAAAAGATATTAAATGTAAAAGTTGTGTATTCACCATAACTGTGTCTGTTTTCATGGTCATTCAAATTCCCTCCCTCCACCCCCCCCCTTCCTATTTCACAATTATTTCCTATCATTCAAGGTTCTAGTTTGGCCTGAGGACTAAATATCTTGCTTGACTGATTGGTAAGCTCCAGCTATTCTCTCATTGTTCCTCCTATCTAATTATTCTTTAATATATTATTGTATAATCTTTTCTATATTATAGCTATTTGTACAGACACTGTAAAGTGAGGGGAGGGCAAACATGATCTGAAGTAATGTTGTTGCTGAGCAAGATTATGGGTAAGGAGAGGAACTCAAGCTACAAATCAGAGTCTTTAAAAGTGACTGAAGTCTGATCTGAGACCAATTAGTTAAGGAAGGACAAAAACAGACAACAGAGATGTGCACAGTAAGGTGAGTACATAACTTTTATTTCTTGGAGACTTTCCTGAAGATTGATTATACATCACTGCTTTTATCTCATCCTGTCTTGTCTTAACTGTTATTTGTTGAGCCTCATGAGGCCAAATTAAGCCTTCCATAAATATTTCCATTTGTTTTCTTTCGCGATTTTCGCACTTCCCTGCTTTATACAAATTTTCATAACATTTCCAAATATCTGTTAAAACTTCTAAAGGATCTCTCTCTATTTTTGTTGTTATAAGCTCCTTAAGTTTGACAATAACCTTTTTTACTTTATGCTGCCTAAGTCATTCTGCTAAAAGTTTTTTTGTGCTGTGGAATTATCAAAAAATAGTTGCTTAACAGCATCTTTCTAAACTCATGCATATTATCCAGATTTTCCCTTATTTTCTTCTTGGCATTCTGCATTTGCATCTCCTCTTGATCTGTGAGATTCCCCTTATTTTGCAAAATTTTAACCTGTCACTTCCTCTTAAGTAATTCCTATTACTTTTTAACCATCGCTCTCTTTTATTTCTACATTGTTTTTAAATGACATTTTCATTTTATCCCACTTCAGTGCTATAACTTCTGATGATACGTCTTTCCTAATAATTCTCAAATAATTTCCAATACCTATTCCTTAAATTCCTCTCTCTAACAGGTAGATAAGAAAGTGCCAGTGTATCATGTTTACTTCACTACCACCCTTTTTACCTTAGCTTTTATTTCTGCATGATCTAAAATAGTTATTGGATGTGTCATACTTTACAATTTTATGCAGATATTCCTGTGAAATGTAGTTTCTGTATAGTCTAGCCCAGTTATTCTACCTTGGGAAATATGTAAATTCTGTCAGAGTTCCTGCTACTGAATTCACATCTTCCACACCAAATATTTTCATAATTTTTTTCAGAAATCTACTTTTGTTATATTTTATTTAATCTGTTGTCAGTTTTGTATTCTATCCTCATTAGGTTCAGATCCAACTCAGCTGTTACTTTACTGCATGGCCACCAAAAAGCTCTCAAATGCCTCCATTATCGCAACGCACCAACCCTAACATACCCCAGATCTCGTTTGCTGCTTTTGCAATTAAGCTGTCGAGCAATTGGATAAAATCATAAGTTTCTTCAGTTTTTCTATAATAGTTTATCCTGTTGTTTTCTATAAATCCTCTCCCTTTTTACACTCGTAGTCCTTTTTTAGCATTTTTGGTGGTGGTAGTTCATTTTTTTCTCCTTTTATACTAGTTAGTGTAATTCTTTGTACTATCATTTGTATTTTTTTTCTCTTTTGACTTATTTACCCCCCAAAAAAAAACTACTTTTCCTCTTGTCTCTCTTATGTGTTATACTCTTTTATGTCAGAAAAAGGCCATTCTGGCTTTAAGAAGTGCCAAAAGTGTGGGCACAAGTTGCCCTGGTCTGATGCTGATTCATTATGCATTTATTGTTCGGGGCCAGATCGCCTTCAAGTAGACTGTCAGATCTACAAAAAGTTTAATCTGCTTGCCATTGCAGACAGGAAAAATAAATTTATTTTGAAAGGGTTACTCCCTACATCTTTTTCCAAGGCTTTTGCTGGAGCTCAACCCTCCAAGTCTAAAACTAAGGAGCCTTCCCCTAAGTCTCCTAGAACTTCAGGAGCAAAGAAGTGCCAGTAGTTGCTATGGCCATGGCAGTGGCCACTAAGAAGGAACTTGCTGAGCAGAGTTCCTCTGTCCATCCACCTAACAGGGAGTCTAGGGCATTGGATAGATTTGGGAAGTGTGTGCATGCTTCAATGACTTTTGCCCTCAGGATTGCTGAACTACTTGGCACACTTTACAAGACTGCAAAGGGACCTGATAAAGGAATTGTCAGATTCCCTTTTTAGGACCACTACTGCTCCAACTCAGACTTCTGTGGACTCACAGTTTGTACATTTCTAATTCATCCATGAAGCGTATCTCGCATGCATTTGCAGGTGCATCAAGGGTGGTGGGTTCAGGCATTTCCATCAGGAGGCATGCCCGGATGCATTTGTGTGATTTTGCGGAGCTCTTCAAGTCCTTGTTCATCAATTTTGGGTCTCAGCAACTTGAACAAATCAGTTTGACGCACAAATGTTCGGATAGTCACTGTTCAATCCATTCTGCCCTTTTTGGGCAAGGACAAATAGATGTGCTCGATAGACCTTCAGAATGCATACCATCACATAAAAATTAATAGACAATATGTTTCCAGCTGAGAGCCAGTCATTACCAGTTCCTATCAATGCCCTTTAGCCTCAACACAGTCCCCAGGGTGTTCACCAAATGCATGTTAGTGGTAGCAGCTCACTTGAGACTGCGGGGATTCTTACTGTTTCCTTACTTAAATGGCTGTCTCATTAATGCCCTGACAAGGCATCTACTAATAAGAGTGAGAGGTCAGCTACTCAAGACTTGCTCCCATCTGGGGATAACCATAAATTACAAGTCGTCTCATTTACAACAGTCTCATACATTGGAATTCATAGGAGCAGTTTTCAGCACTGTATCAGTGACAACTTCTTTTCTTGTCTCAAGAGTGCAGATTAGGAAATTCCAGGTCAGCAAGTTAATTCACAATACTACAGTTTCAGCCCGGTTGATTCTTCAAGCTTTGGGGTGAGTATCAGTGGCTATAATTTTAGTTCCTGTAGCAAGATTTCATATGAGAATTCTTCAATGGATACTAGCAACACAATGGGCGATTCTTTATCAGTGCATGTCAGCCCAAATAAGAATCACTCAGGCATGCAAGAGATACATTTTGTGGTGGATTTGATCAGATCCGGTTCTATATTTCCCCTCAGCCCACGGCTATAGTGAAGCTTTCCAGATTGGGTGGGGGGCACTTTTGGGGAAAATGGTCCAAGACACTTGGTCCCTCCGAAGAGGCCAATAATGCTTATCAGTGTTCTGAAAATGAGAGTGGTGCTATTAACCTTGCAAGTCCTCCAAGACTCTCTCCCTTTTGAAACAGTTGTGATTCAGACAGGCAATGTGTCAGTAGTTTACTATATCAACAAACAAGGGGGAACCAGGTCTTGCCCCTTGTGTCGAGAAGCCCACAGAATGTGGCAATGGGCAATCTCTTCTAAAAGCTTTCTGATAGCAATGCACACTATTGGGAAGTCCAACATGATAACAGACAGATTGAGCAGTTCCATTCTAGTACCTCAGGAGTGGTCTCTCAACATGAAAGTGGCAGAAGTGATTTTCCGTCAGTGGGACCAGCCTTGCTGCAATCTTTTTGCATCTTCCCTAAGCAAGTACAGCAGCAGTTATGCCATGATCCCCCCAACTGGGGGAATCAGAGAGAGATGCTCTATTCTATGATTGCCCCCCCTCCTAGTTTCCTCTATGTTTTTCCCTCAACTTCCTTAATTCCCAAATTTCTGCAGAAAACTGCCCAGTTGAAGAGAATAGTCATCGTCATTGCACCTTACTGACCTTGGCAGATTTGGTTCCTCTTCCTTTGGCCTCATCTTCTTTACCCACCTTGGATTCTGGAATGATTACAGACCTCCGTCTCACCTGACAGGCATGACTCATCTACATGTCTCAAACCTCAAATTAGCAGCATGGTTTCTCCAATTCCTTCAATAGCCAGACAACCCATGTTCTCTTCCCATCCATCTTGTACTTTTATTTTCCTGTAAGGCTTCTACAAGAAAACCTTACAGAAGTAAATGGAAAAGGTTTGTTTTTGGGCACATCAGAAACACATTGACGACTCCTTAGCTCCTGTACAAAGTGTTCTTGAATTTTTGGCAGCGATTTTTAATGAGGGAGCTAGCTTCTCAACAATTAGAGTTCAGTTAGCAGCAGTCTGTTTCATGTTGGATTTGAGAATTGTTCCTTGGCTTCAACTGAGCTGTGTAAGGCTTTTTTGAGAAGCACTCTCCTGCTGAGACCTTCCTCTAAGGATCCTACTCCACCATGGGATTTAAATTTGGTACCGCAGGCCTTAATTCATTCCTCTTTGAATCAGCAGCAAAATGTGATCTTAAATTCCTGACCTGGAAGACTGTCTTTTTAGTGGCCATTACCTCTGCTAGAAGAATTTCAGAACTTCAAGCATTGTACTCTAAACCTCCCTTACTTGACTTTTCATAGGGATAGGGTAACATTACGTACCAATCCTTCTTTCTTTCCTAAGGTGGTGTCAGAGTCCAATATCAACCAGTCCATTAATCTGCCAGTTTTCGTTCCTTAATTTGCAAACAAAGGTGAATATGTGTTGCATTTATTGTATGTCCACAGACAATTATGTTTTTACTTGTATAGAACAAAAGGCATTAGGAAGACAGATCAATTATTTGTCTCATTTGCAGTTTCTAAATTGGGCAGATCAGTTGCAAAGGTAACTTTAGCCAGATGGCTGACAGGTTGCATATTATTTGTCTACAGCAAGTTGGGTCTATCTTTACCAAAACCTTTAAGAGCACATTGCTAGGTCTATGGCTGCTTCTACATTGTTTTTTTAGGGCTTCCATGGATGACATATGTAGCTGCAACTTGGGTCAGTCCTCATACCTTTATTACTCATTGCAAACTGGATCTGGTCTCAAGGGGAAGAGCAGCCTTTGGCTCAACTGTGCTTAGGAATATCCTTCCTTAGAGTCCGTCTGGGATTTTAGGTAGCCGGGGACTCTGTCCCAACAGTTGAGGTTAGAATGAAAATTGACCACATCAGATAAAGAAGTTATGTACTTACCATAACATTTCATCTGTTGTCCATTTTCATTCTTCCTCAACTTCCCACCCACTGATCTTCCGCCTTTCCACAGTTGATTTCTGAAAGAACAAGGGCTTATAAGGTCCCCACTGTCCCTCATGTTGATTCCAGGTATAGTTTCTTCTGTCAGAAATAATATATTAGCACTTCCTACTTTATGTAAACCAGCAAACAAGATCTGGGGTATGTTAGGGGTTTGTGCATTATTGGTAAGGGAGGAGCTCGAGAGCTTTTTGGTGGCCATGAGCTAAATTAACAGCCGAGTCAGATCCAAGGATCAGATCCGAACTCATCAGCTGAGGAAGAATGAAAATGGACAACACCAGTGGAATGTTGTAGATGAGTACATAACTTTTTTGTTGATAATTAATAACTGGGAAAGTCCGACTGGGTAGGAGCCCATTTTCAGCAGAGATCCAGGGAGAAAAGCTGCAAAGTATTACAAAGAATTTTAATAATAATTTTACAATTTTCTAAACCCAATACAAAAGCATCAATTTAAATAATTATACCAAATTAAACCCAATATGAAAACATTGGTTAATAATAAATACAAGATGTGATGTCAGTCTCATCTTTATTCTCACTGATGGGTCAGATCCAATCCATCGGATCTGTCTTGGCCTTTTACAAATTCTTGAGGCCTTCAGCAAAGCTCATGGCCATCCTCCCTTACCTGTAATGCAACTCCATAACTTCCCCAGATCTCGTTTGCTGCTCTGTGAAGGACATGGTTCTGCAGCAAGCCCTTGGGCCAAGTGCTTTTTTTCTATTAAAAAATCCCTTTTTTAAACTTAAACTTCTGTACTAATAGTTAGACGCTAGTTTGATATAGTTTTTCTGCCCTTTCTATGTATCCTTACCCATCGTTTGCGGAGAGTGAGTGTTGATTTTCCCCTATTACTGTCCATTTAAGTTAGAGGATGCCAACTAATGTCCGTTTGTTAGAGGATGTTTACCCCTCTAATTCTTGTCCCCTTTCTCTCCTTTATAGTCCATTTGTGTTGGAGGACGATTTCTTCTTCTTTAAAAAAATAAATAAATAAATAAAAATTCTCTCTTTTTGAAATGTTTCCATCTGTTTAAATTAGAGGACGCTTCAGGTGTGTGTCTGTGTGTGTTTGTCTGTTAATTTCTTTTTGTTTCTAATTTACTTGGTTATTAAAAATGTCTCAGAAACAAGAAGAGAAACCTGTTGGTTTCAAGAAATGCAAGCAGTGTGGGAAGAAGATGCCCCTAAGTGATTCATATACTGTGTATTAATTGGTGCCACCTCTTCTCCAAGAATCATCCTCCATATGTACAGTGCGGGCACGGGCAGTGGTGCAGCAGCAACACAAGGCACAGCACTCAGGTTCGATTCTCGGTTCGGGCCTCTCTCTGTGTGTCTGTGTTGTGTGTCTGTGTGTTTCTGTGTTTTTCCTCCGGTCCTCCGGGGGGTCTCCTCCTCCTCCCACACAAAGACATGCATCTTCTCCCGGGCCTCCCTCCGAAAAAAAACAGGCTCTGTGGAACCTAGTCGGACATTCCTGGTCAACAAATGTTAAATAAATAAAAAATAAATAAATAAATATGCCGTGGTTTTAACCAAAGGGCTCTTATGGAGCTCAAAAACAAGCTCATTTTAAAGGGACTGCTGAAAACTCCTTTCTCTGAGATGATTTCTCTGTATTCCACAACCCCGTCTAAGTCTGACAAATCTGAAAAATTTGACAAATCACTAAAATGTTCCTCTTTCGCGCCAAAGTCTTCCTTCAAGCCAAAACAAAAAGCTCCTAGACTGTCTGCTCCAATAGAACCCTTGTAGCAGACAGATATTTCTGGAATCCAAGAGTTTGTCGAATCAGCTGGAACCCTTTGCTCTGACCTCTTTGGCTCCCACTGAATTTAGATATCAGATCCATTCCCTTTCATTAAAACTAATACCTTCTCAGTTCCTATCTCATTTTTTGACTAAATCAAGGTCTCCAACACTTTCTACTGTGTCTACCAGGAGTTTGTCTGATGATGTGGGCAGGGTAGTGCAGAGGCTTCTAAAGACACCGGCCTTGGCCAAGTTGTTATTGGATCTGAGCCCAAAGGAATCAGATCAGGTGAAGTCCTCCCCAGTGGCGCCTGCTTCTCCTCCAGTCCATCCCCTGGTTAGGGAGCCAGAAGATTCGGATGTCCAGCTTGTGTCTGTTTTGGATCCTGGACCCATAGGTTCTTCAGATCCGATGTCTGTCCCAAGTGTTTCTGACCAATCTGAGCAGGAGACCTGTAGGAGCTGACACTCCTTGTTGAGTCCACTGAGCCAGCATAGATCCCTCCGGATCCGACCCTGCCTCTGATGGCTTCAGTGCCGGTGAGTTCGGCATCTACCTCTGCCTCGGTGCTTCTGTCTTTTGCCTTGGAGATTCCTTCAGTTCCGACAACCTTTTTGTCAGATCTTGGGTGTTGTTCGGAGCAAGGGCAAGACTGCCTTTGAGGTTTTGAGGAGGGTTTTGACTACATCCCACTCTCAGACACAGTATCTCTGATCTTCCTCCCAGTTCTGCACAGGTGTCTTTGCCTTTTCATATACCCTGTCCACAGGACTGCAGAGACCCTAGGCCTCAGGATGTCCAACAAGGGACTCCCCCACCATTCTGAAACTTCCCCAGACTACCCCCAGTGAAGAAGTCCCTTGGAAGAGGACTTGCAAGAGGAATCATCTTGACTCCCCAGGGGAGTCTGTCACATCTGATACTGACCTCAGTGATGTAGAAGGGTCTTTAAGGTCAGCTCCTGAAGATGTCTCTTTTGGAGACGTCCTGGAAATTTTAAAGCAGAGTGCTGACTGGTAGTCCACATCCCCCTCAGCTGAGGAGTCAGTATACCTGAAAGCTTTCGGGTCTCGCCCCTCAGCCTCTTGGATGACCTTTCCTTCCAATGAGCTTATTGATTTAATCTCTCAGGAGGCTTGAGAGACCCCAGATTCCATAGAGCCAACTCCTAGGAGGCCATATAAGTACATTACTGCCCCTAATGACAAGCCTTTAACTGAAGGTGTAGCTGTTGATGCCATGGTCGTGGAGGTATCCACTAGTTCCTCTGTCCATCCTCTGAGGATCCCAAGACCATGGATAGGTATGGGAAAGCACATCCTTTCATCAGGAACCTTTACCTTACAGTCACTGAACTACTTGACCGACTTTGCTAGATTACATAGGGATCCATTGAAGGAACTTTTAGACTCCCTCCAAGGAGCTGTACTTTATGCTATGGCAAATAGTCACTGCTCAGCTAGCCACCGTCAATTCAGTCATTAACTCTCCCATGAGACTCGTATGTTATGCAGCATATGGAATAAGTAGGGCTGCGAGTTCAGGTATTTCTCTTAGAAGGCAGGCCTGGTTGCACCTGTGCAATTTCCCAGAGCCCTTCAAGTCTTCTTTCATTAACACCCCTTTTGGTGGCTGTTCTGTTTTTGGGCCTAAAGTAAAAGAAATGTTCATCAGGTGTGAACAGGAAGGCAGGACCTTTACTGCCGTTGGAATACGTTCTTCTACACCTATGAGATCCTTTCCTGAAGGTAGTGGGAAAATGTGGTTCAGAAAATCAAAGGTCTTTCCAGGACACACAGGGTTAAAGTTCCCATAGAGGTGGGGGGGCACAATAATGGAAGACTCCACCCTCATAGCAGGGGAGGCCCGCTGGATCAGGGCTCCAGAGGAGAATCTTTCTTTGGTAGGCCTTTTCAGCACTTCTGAAGGGGTGCCCGATTGCTCACCTCTGGTGTCGGGGGGGGGGGGGCAATTGTCTCTGCATCATGAAACCTGACAAAAGATAAAATAAATGACAAATGGGTGCAGGCAAGGGCGCACGCAGGCAGGTGCAAGGGGGTGCATTTGCACCCCCCCTGGAATCGGCTGGCCGAGAAATTAATTTTATTTTAATTTAAAAAAAAAGTTTTTTTTTTTTTTTTTTTTTAAAGAAAGGGCATTCCTGTTTAAGAATGCCCTTTGCATCCCGTTTTAGGCACCGGAACCATAGGGCGAGGAGGAGGGAAGTACCCTCCCACTTTTATAGCTGCAAGACCTGACTCAATGTACCGCACACTATGTAATTTAAATCACAAAAGTGCGCAGAAAAAAAAACGATCGCATCAGTTCCTGGTAGTGGTAGCCAGTGCTCTCACTCATTGGGATTTTTGCCAAGATCTTGGGATTTTGGGGACTGATTTTGGGATTTTGCCAAGCAATCTTGGGATTTTTACTTGCTGTTGCTGACAGACAGGTAAAATGGTGTTAAAAATGTCATAGAGATGATCTTGTAGATTATGATGACTCATTTTTTTTTGGGCAGTGTGTGTTTCTTGACCAACTACTGGGAAACCAATACAGGTTTGGAACTGTATTCCCTTCATGTTTTATGGATGGGGTACTTTTCCTCTAAAATTTTAGTGTGGTGGTTGTCATCTTGGGAGAACTTAGCCAGAAGCTGGGTGTGGAGGTCACTGAGCATATGTGACCAATCCACGAGGCATTATTTCATTATGGAGAAAACACTATTCTGTAGTCGTAGACAGGTGTGTTTTGTTTGGTGTTCATACATTTATGATGGTGAAAGGCAGCAGAGAAACTGAGTTTTATTGCTGGCTTCATCATTCAGCACCCCACCTCCTGCCTGCAGGTGTGGTGCACTTACCATTTAGGGAACAGAATCGAACATTTTGGTTGAAGTGTAATATGGACCATCTTGTGAGCTGTCACCAAAATATGTTCTAATTTAAAATGCTTTAATTGCAGGTAAAACTTCTCTTGGACCATTCATGTATTTTCTGTTACATATATTTACTTATTTATTTTATTATTTGTTGATGGAGTAGTGCTCAATGAATTAGGGGCAGTCATTGACACATTTAAACTATTAGCACTAATAACTTGAAAATGTTGAGAAAATAAGAGAATGTGAATTAATACACATTTTCTGAAGAAAAAGATACAACTTTTAGTAAAGTCCAGTATAGTAATTACCCATATCTAGTGCAAAGTCTCACATTTCCATAAAAGCCCCACTGTGGGCATTTGACTAGGTAATCTCCTGATTTCTGTTGCTTTAACTTGCTTAACTCCCAAGTTCACCATGCACTCTGTGCCGGATGTCATTACTAGTCAGGAGCTAACTAACGCAATGTATGTTACAGGAAGTGTGTGCCTGTCCAGATTTTCAGAGAATGTCCATATTTTTCCTCATATGTTTGTCTCTTTCTCAAAATTGTGGTTTTCTGACAAATCATTGAAGACCAAAGTCAGAAAATGGCAAACATTTGAGTTTCAGACTTCACATCCATCAGAAAATTCATGTTAATGTAAATCCTGTTATTCTATCTGTAAATCAGTAAGTGAGTGTGTATATTGAACTTAGTCAGTCACTGTAGTTAGCACATGCATCTGTATTCATCATAGACTGTGCCAAAATGCCTACATTTCTCTGTTTTGTGCTTAGATTGGTTTTAGCTGTTGGTATTTCGTACATTATATATTTTTGTAGATATTTAGATGTTTCGATCTGTTGCCATGCACCCATATATATGTCAACTGATTTCTATCTCACATCTTGCTATTTTTTATGTGGATTTTTCTCACATTGATTCCTTAATTGTGCACATGCTAAAAATAAATATTTCATTTCTACAAAGGGAAAGGTGGGCTCCTGATTAAAAGTCATTGATGAAGTCTGCACCTGTCATCTGGTTTGAATAACTGCACAAATATATATTTGTCCTGTGTGTCATCAAGAAGGTACTTTGTCAGAAGCAGGTGCAGATTCTAGCAATGTTCTTAGTTCATGACAACAATATTTATAATCTGTTCCTATTTATTTTAGGCTTTGTCCAGCTTTTTTGCACTAAGAGGTTGAGGTGTGTGTGAGAGAGAGAGTGAAATGCCCTACTTAGAGTTAGCAGGTGGATTTTATTTTCAAGTGCATTTTCAAGGAATTGTGAGCTTCAAGGGAAGAGAAATTTACTGCTGCTCATGCTAAGCCTACTTAAAATGTGCAACTGTTTTGTTTAGCAAATGTTATCACTATTGTGGTATAGAATTTTTAAAGCAGCACAGCAGGTAGCATACTTGCATCTTGATACAGAAGGCTATAGGATGTCCTTTGTGGTTCACTGTTGCAGTCATGACTGTAGGGTTCTTCCTGCCAGCAGCAGCCCCCGATCGGCCAGAGTCCCAAAGTCTGGATCGGGTGTCAGCTGAGGTAACTTTTATCCTGACGTCAATGCGCCAGAAGGTATAAAGACCTCAGCTGACATCATTTCCCCAGTCTTTCTTGCTGCGCGGTGCCCTTTGCAGTTCACTGATGCCAGTTGGCCTGTTCCTGTTTGTTTTTGGATTTAATCCCAGGATTTTCGTTTTATAAAGATAAGTACCCCGTTAGGGAGGTCTTTTTCTTGCTCCAGTCAGATGTCGGAAAAAGTTAATAATTGTATTTCTTGTGGGAAGCAAATACCTCATAGGGATTTTCACTCTTACTGTATTCCCTGCCTGGGTCTTGATCACGACGTTACTAATTGTGCGTTTTGTGCTAGATTTAATTGGCGTACTATTAGGCGTAGATATAACTTTGCCTTTTACTATTTTGGAAAAAGGTTTAATTATAACATGTCTTCAGATTCTTTTCCAGCTTCTGGGGTGTGTAAGAGACACAAGGATGCAGACAGGCCTCTGAGGTCCACAGCAAAGGATGTTACTCAGTTATTGCCAGTTGCTGGTTCGACGGTCGTCAGTGAGGTGCCTTTGCAGCCCCTGTCGTCCGCCTCTTTTGAACCAATTGCCTGTACCAACTCCAGTGTGGAGCTGATGGGGTCTTCAGAATTGCCAGGGATTGGACCTTCGGATACTGTTCCCTCAGTTGGGTCCAGAGCCGGTAGGCAGGTACCGGCTTCTGAGGGAGTTCTCTGGCCTTCACAGCTTCCTGTAAATGTGGATTCAGTTTTACATTCAAAGACAAAGTCTAAGGCTCTAGCTGAAGTGAAATGGCAGGCACAGGCACCTTTTGATCAGGGTCCTAGTCCTCAGAGGCAGATGCTTAAGATGGCTGAAGATCTTTTGACTGTGATCAGGGGTTCACATCCCCCTCCTGACAAGAAGCCTAGATTATAGTCCGATTATGATTCTTCAGACCAAATTTCTGTTTCTTCTGCTTCTTCCCTTGAGCATGATTATTCTTTTCCTCCTTATGAGGATTCTGATGCTGAAGATTCCTTTCCTTCAGCCTCTCCTCCTGAGGATTATTCTTTTGGTGAAAATTTAGATGATATGAGGGTGCATTTTCACTGGGAAGGGCAGGATTTCTCTGAATCCAAGAAAAGGCTTAGGGATTTTCTTCTTCTCCCACAGCATAGGCCTCTGGCCATTCCCCCTGTATTGGTCATTGTTGATGATGTTTTTTTGGAAGCTTCTCTCTCTCCTGATTCTTTTCCCCCCGCCCCAGCCAAACTGGATAGGTATTATAGGGTTCCAGATTCTCACACGTTTCTTTTTAAGAATCTTTCGCCTGATCCAGAAACAATTTCTCAGGGTCCTAAGGGTGTTAAAGCGGCCTCTGCTAAAAATCCTATTCCCTTTGACCAAGAGTCCAGGGCTTTGGAGAGATGGGGTAAAAAAGTTTATACTTCTGCTACATTGTCTATTAGGGCTTTGAACTGTCAATTTCATATGCTGATGTATCAGCAATACCTTTTGTCTGTATTTAAACAAAAGATGTCAGCTGTGTCTGTTGGTGCGGATAATCAGGAGTTACAGGATTTATTGTATGTTATTGAACAGGTGGGTAAACATACCCTGCATTGTGGTTTTCATTCTTTGGAAGCTTCTTGTAGCGCTGCAACAACTGGCGCTGTTATTAGAAAACATGCTTGGTTAAAGGAACAAAGCTTGCCAGATCAGGTTAAAACCAAACTTTTGGATGCCCCTTTGCAGCACGATGTTCTGTTTGGGTCCAAAGCTGAAGAGGTATTGAAGAAAATGGAGAACAAAGCCAAATCTGTGCAGGCAGTTAAGGATTTTATATAGATGCAACCTCCTAGATTTAGCAGACACTGGCCAACTAAACCTTGGTCCTTTCTGGCCTCGGACAGGTCTCAGAGAGGCAGATTCAGGCTTTCCAGAGGTAGGGGACAGGCACAGTCCCATTTTAGGAATAGGCAGTGGAGTGCCCCCTCTCCCAAGGGAGGTGAAGATAAATCTCAACCCTACTGAAAACAGTCTTTAAGACTCTCCCTTTCTGGTTCCAGGGGCTCCTCTCCTGGAAGAACCTTTGGTAGGAAGGATTGAGGGCCATAGAATTGGTACCACATTTAGAAATAGGGCAAGGTTTTTATTCCAGACTTTTCCTGGTTCCCAGGAAGGAAAATTCGTGGTTTCAAAGGGCTCTAAAGCATTTACCAGTTCTCTGCTGCCTGCTTTTGTTTATCTACTAGCCTAGGGTCTTTACAAAGTGCAGACAGAAGGGGGGATTCAAATACCCCTTATCGACTGTCTGTCTTATTCAGGGCGCGGACAGACACACTCTACTCTACACATCTAGCTTTTTTTAACGTCTCTTTTCAGTACCTCAGTTTCACACTGAATCTAAAGAAATCAAATCTGGTACCCACGTACCCTTTCCTCCTGCCTCTTCTGTCTTCTTTCAAACCAGATGGGCTTCCCTTGACACGACAAAAAAGTGCAACTGGCTTCTTCTTTCCGACACCTGGCTTCAATGAACTTTGGGTTCCACTTCCTGCATTAATACCATATACCATGCAAAAGGCTGCATGAGGAACTGCAGTGGTACCCTCAAGAGTGTATGGTCGTTTCTTGGGTGGTGGGCCCTGTCTACAAGAACAAGGAAGCCTTTTTGTCATGCTTCAGATTATGCCTGGGAGCACATGCAGGAGATGTCTTCAGGGGTGTTTGGACAAAGGAGCAAACACAGAATGCCTGATTGCCTTCAGGGACCTTCTTCTACCAGGACAATGTGATGTGTACATAAACAAGCAGGGGGGGGCTCTCCTCCCCCCCCTGTGCAGATTAGCCATGACTCTCTACACACTGCTCTGACCTACAGTGTCACTTAGAGTGCAGTTCCTGCCAGGGGAAGACAACACTCTGGCAAATGTCAGGACATAGATCTCTTTTGCATCCAGAATCATCTTTTCCAACATTCTGCACAGGACCCACAAACTAGCATATGGAAAGTGGATGCCCTCTCATCCTTTTCCTCTTCTCCCCTCTTCTCTGAGATAAAATAAGGATAGAAATGAATGATTTGATTTCCCCCAATTGGCCTCGGCAATTTTGGTATTCCACTCTGGTATTGATGTAAATAATCCTTGAGCTAAGCCCAGCACTAGAAAATCTTGCACATTATCATACGAATCCTCTTTTTTTTCTCATCTGCACTTGTTCACGATTGGCCCCTGGGACTTCTTTCTGCCTTTCTGCCAATTCCTCTAATTCCCAAATTTTTGCAGAAAGCAAGCTTGTTGGAAATGGCAATAATCCTAATTGCTCACTATTAGCTTCGACAAATTTGGTTCCCCTTCCTTCAACCATGTGTGCGGGATAAACCATGGATTCTGAACCCTGCTCCGGACCTTTTGACTCACCCGTCAGGGATGGTTCATTCCAGACTGGACAGTCTCAAACTAACAGCTAGCCTGCTCCAGTTCCCCAGATTGCCAAGTTTCTCCTCCTTTTGTCTCTAGTAAAACATATTTAGTTATCTTCCCCATAAGTCATCTACACATAAATTGTACAGAGATAAATGGAAGCAATTTGTTTCGTGGGCCAGCAATAATCAAACCGATCTCTTTACTGTCCCATACATTCTATTCTAGAATATTTGGTGAAACTTTTCAATGAGGGTGCTGCTGCAGCCACTGTTAGAGTTCAGTTGGCAGCAATTTCAAATTTTCATATAGGAGAATGTGGTTCTGGAATCATGTCAAGCAGACACTGTGAGGCATTCTTGAAAGGGACTACAATAAGACCTCCATACAAAACCTGCCGCCACCTTGAGATCTGAATTTTGTATTGTCAAACATTATCTGTCCTCCATTCAAACCATATGCTACCTCTGAATTGAAATATCTCTCCTGGAAAACACTTCTCTTAGTGGAGAGTTTCTGAATTACAAGCTTTATCTGCCAAGCCTCCATACCTGGTATTTCATAAGGACAGAGTTTTATGCACCAACCCCTCATTCCTACCCAAAGTTGTGTCGGAAAGTAACCTCAATCTATTGAGCTACCGGTTTTCTTCCCAAACTTCCAAAATAAAGGGGAATATTCATTGCATCTTGTGGACATTCACAGACAATGACATTTCTAATTGCGCAGAACTTCAGGAATCAGAAAATCAGATCAGCTATTTCATTCTTATTCTGATGTTAGAAAAGGCCTACCAGTGTCCAAAGTTACCTTATCCAAATGGCTTTCACAATGTATATCCTTCATTTACAGTTCTAAGAACAAAATCTTTGCTAACCCTGTTAAAGCTCATTCCACTAGGTCGGTAGCTACTTCTGCAGCTTTTCAGGCTAGGTTACCTTTGGATAACATCTGTGCTGCAGTGGCATGGGCAAAACTGCGTACCTTTATTTTTCATTACAAAGTGGAATTGGCCTCTAGGAGTAGAGCATCGTTTGGTTCTTAGGAGTATTCTCCCATGAGCCACCCAACTATCAGGTAGTTTGGGATGCAGTCCCCATCAGTGAGAATAAAGGAGAGATTAACAACATCACATAAAGACGTTAATGTACTTACCATAACATTCCATGTGTGTTGTCCATCTTGACCTTTATTCTCACAACCCACCCTCCATACCATCTGCCTATACTCCTGGGAGACAGAGTAGTGCTAATTTGGTATTACAGGACTCTATAACCTCAGAAGTCATTTTTTGTCTGTTAATCTAAGAAAGCAGCTACCTCCATATCAGTTGTCAGGGGCAAACAAGATCTGAGGAAGTTAGAGTTGCATTATGGGTATGGGAGAATGCCCACGAGCTTGCTGAAGGCCTTGAGCTTTTGTAAAAGGCCAAGACAGATCCAATGGATCGGATCCAACCCATCAGTGAGATTAAAGGTTGAGATAGACAACACACATGGAAAGTTATGGTAAGTACATAACTAATTGAAAAATTTTATCCAGTTTAAAGAGAAATTAAAGGCAAGTTATTATAACACAAACAGGAAATGCAATGCAAAGTGAGAGAAAATCAGGCTTATGATGTATTTAGAGAGAAAACCATGGGACATAAGTTGATAGAAGTAAGGAAGTGAGTGAAGAAGAAAGAGTAAGCAGGTGTAAGTTATGAATAGATATTTGTTGACTTTTAGAGTGTATAGTTTATCCTAGTGTTGCGCAAGAACAGATACTTATTGTGGCAAGGAAGTCTTTGTGGGTAGCATAGCCACTATGATAGTTATTGTTCTCAACTATTATACATGTCAATTTTATGAATGTATATGTTTCAACTTTTGTGTTACATACACTTGCTAATGTTTGGCAGGCTGATCTCTTATGCAGTTTTTTTATCTCATCTCCATTTTAACCTATGTCACATTTTCCAAGACTTTGTTCTAATGAAAAACCCTCAAACAAAAAAAAAACTAAACACATTTTCTAAACTCCCCTATCCACTATTAACTTAGAACAAATGCATATAACTATATACATCTTTAAAAAATTATGTTTAACCATCCAGAAAGGAGCAATTGCCCCAATATAACAGCTGCATCCACAGGTGTTACCTAACCTAAAATTAAGGTTATCCATGCTAAGGTGCATGCAACAGCTTGTGTTCCCAATTGTAGTGATTACTGGTGGTTCTTTTCTTGTCTCTGTTCTTCTCCTTCATGTGAAAAACAGCTTTGTGTGCTTTCAGAAAGTATTTACTTTTAGCCATAAGAAAAAGTACACTGGCCAGCTTTAAATTAAAATAAATTGCACACGGTTCTATTAAATGTATTAAAATATTACGGATGCTAGGGAGACTATCTCTTATTCACTTCCCGTATTTCAAACTTTATTTTTACTGCAATACTTGTCGTTGTGCCTTTAGATTTGCATTTTCCTCAGCAAAGAATGCTCAGAACTCTAGAGGTTAATTGTTTGTACCTGTAGACAGCTTGTTTCCATGGAAAGTACTCAACAGTGAATCTTTATAAATTTCACTCAGAAAAGTCTTCAGCTGCAGACCTCTTGACTTCTATTGAACATTTGCAAATGGATGAATGGCTTTCATCATTTTGTCTTATTGAGCCTGTTTGTTTATCTCAATTCTACATATAATATAATCAGTGCACTTTTCCACCCCACCCCAGTAGCCTGAGATCACAGCATATTAACATTATTGTTGAGCCTTGTTTTTCTTGTTATACTGTAAAACCTAAATTTTTTACAACTAAAAAAATACTTATTTTTTTATATGTTCAGCACTTATAACGGTCAGTGAAAAGACTCCCCCACATTTAAACATCCCTCTGACTATACAGTATACAAAAACTGCTTTTGCTGTGTATAATATGTGGTTTCTATAATGAAATATTTATACATGTACCAATAAGAACAAAAAATTTTACATAATTAGCTTTCTCCCCTTTTTAGTGTCCTAAACATAGACTACTCACAGTAATCTAGTCTTTTTCTTGGAATGCCATCTATCACAAATATGACTGATGCTTTATAGTCTCCCATTGATTCACTAATTTCAGTGTTGCTGGTCTTTTTCTGTTCATCTCCATCTCATAACACCAGACTGTGGTACAAGTCCAAGACCGTACTGACTGTTCTAGTAATCTCTTGTGATTTTTTTCTCTCTCTCAAGCATTCTCCTTTGGAACATTGGAAAAAGTTTCACTGGCAGAGTCTCTATGTGCATTATTGTCAGGAGAATGAGTGGCAGAATCCCCTTCTGTTGCTGTTCTGTTTTTGTATCAATTTTATTTCCTCCTTAGCCTATTCTGCCTCAAAAAATGTCTTTGATCCTCCAAGAAAAAATATGTTGAAGACGGCTGGCTGCAGTAGCTTGAATATTGCCTGCTTCTCAACATTCCTCGATTGCTGCAATTAATATGCTTCTCTTCTGGCTAGTGTATGGTGAGTAATCATTTTCTTCAAATTCTGCTGTCCGCAGTTTTTAATACTTTGCCCCTCTGCCACAGTTTTGTCAGGATCGATTCTTTCTGTTAGTATGATTGCATCTTTACTAATATAGGTCATGGACAGTTTTGGAGCATTCACCTGATGAGCCCTTTCGATTAACAAATCCTGCTTTAATAAAATGAATGCAGTCTGTTCCTTCCAGTTTCTCTGGTATGGCAGAACATCTCAGGTTTTCTCTGTGCACTCTGTCTTCTATTTTTTTAAGTAGCTCTTCTTCCTAAGCCTTATACTCCACTGCCAAACATTCTCATTATTTCTTCCTCTGATTTGTGCAGTTTTATCATTTCATCTGAACAGCTAGTTAAAGCTTCTTTAATGTTTACCAGTTTTTTGTTATTTGAGATGATATATTCATTGTGTTACATTTATTTTAATCACCTCTTGAGTACCTTTAATTTATTTTTTTCTCAAAATTACTGGAAGCCATCTCTTGAATCAGTAAAAACTAAAAACAGTTCACGGTGTTTGAGTAGCAAATAGCAAATAAATTACTTCAGCAGTAAATATGAAAACAGAAATAGTCTTCTGAATAAACTCATTGTAATCCAAAACCGAATCTTAATCAAGTCCAGTGTAGTAGCCACAAAAAGACACCAGTTATTGTTACATTCTCATTCAAATGGAATATGTTTTAAATGCACCAGTGATGAAAGGAAATCCACCAATGAATGATCCAAAGTCCATTAAAACAGAATTTTATTAACACCACCAAAGAATAAAATAAAGTAAAGCATACGAGCAGGTTTAGTAACGCTTTCATCCTAACAAAACATTTGGACTTCTTCAATACCTGCTATCTTTTAGCTGTCTTCGATTTTTATACCTTGTGGTTAACAAGGCATAATTAAATAATCATTTCATGGTCTGTTGTTTCTTAAAGGCAAGTTAAACAATGTGCATAAACTGCATGAATGAATTAATACAAAAATAAAAACACAACAGTATATGTGAATACATAAATAAGTGACCAAATTATATTTTACAAAGCACTTCTTTACCGCTATGTAATAAAAAACTCTTAAAAGTGCTTTAAACCAATGTACTACAACAAAACATATAATAAATAAAACTGGTGTTACCAGGCAGTCTCCCATCCAAGAACTAACCGGGCCCAACCCTGCTTTGCTTCCAAAGTCAGCCCTTTCAGAATGGTGTGGTTACAAGTACAGTGTTTGAAAAAATATTCTTAAATCACATTCATGTTAAAAATCCAAAACTTTTGGAACAATAATCTTATCAATCTAAATAAAAAAAACTATTATTTTTTTATAAAAATTTCATTATTGGAAAATTTAAAAAATACTTCACGAATAAATGTTTACAGGTGTTAGAACCATAGTCGGTAAGGCACTTATAACGGTGTTATAACTTATAACACTCCAAACAATTCTGATAAATCCAATGCTTTTATTTTAACACAGGCATAATAGAAGTGTGCTCATTTACTCCTGGAAATATGGTGGCATTACATTTCAACTGCCATAAGGGATGATCATGGAATTTAAATATGCATCATTTTTCGACTGAAATTTCCTTTCAGTTTTTGAATGGTTCTTGCGTTCCCATCAGGGGTTTGTATCTAGTACCCCATCCCTCCTTAACTTCCACAATCACTTTAGGTATCTCCTTTCTGTGAACATTCCCAAGAATTTAACAACCTCTGCCTCAAAAAAATTCAATATTTGAGCACATTCTAGTGGCTCTCATTAGCTGTCCTTAAAAAAAATATTCTTTCTGGTATATTTCGGATCACAGCTGTAAAAATCTAAATAACTGTTTGAAAAATGTCTCCTTCCTGTGAATTTTAGATTCAAATTTTTGTGTCACAAGACTCTTAGATAATTCCCCATCCAAGTAACTTAAGTTTAAGTCGTAATGTTTGTAGGTTTAACTAAAAAAGAAGGCTTTTTCATTAATGTACTTTACAAATTTATCCCTGACTTAATTTGTTTCTTTCCATAAAATAAATATATCATCCAAAATCTGTAGGTACAAGTTAACTTGTCGTAATGTATTTCTTTTCCCATGCATGCATAATAATATTTGCATAGGTTGGGGCACAACTAGCTCCCATTGCCACTCCAGATGTCTGCCTGAAATATTCACCCTCAAATCTGTAATAATTACACTTAAAATTATTTCCATCAAGTCACAAATAAAATCTGTCATAACAGAATCTAATGTACTTCATTCATAAACTGTCTCCTGGAACATTTCAATTCCTTCTTCATGGAGGATAGAGGAAAACAAATCCACCACATCAACAGTCGTGAAACTGCTAAAATCACTATGAAATTCTTGTCTCACTTTGCTTAAAGAATGTCATGAATCTTTCAGTATGTATTCCACATTGCTTACACATTCCTTAAGCATTCTATCAACAAGAACCCCTAATGAGTGTCATTGAATTATGTGGTGAGTCTATTAACCTGTACGGTGGTTTCTCTATACTTTTATGTACTTTGGTAAATTTTCTTTTTGCGAAATTAACTTAATTAATGAAAACCCTTTTGTACTTCTGTGTGTCACTTAAAATTACATTCATACTGCTTATATAATCCATTAAAGAAATGCTTATTTCATCAGATTTTAGATTATGTAGTGATAAATATGAATAATATAATAACAGCAGATTTTAATTGTGATTTAAGAGGCAATAATAAAAAGAAAGGAGATTATATAAAAAAAATGTTAGAAGTTATAAGATGTGGCATATTAAAAATTTGGGACAAAAATTCATGGACATGCAAAATGGATATGTATAGAACTGAAATAGGTTATTTATCAAAAGGTATTGTTATAGGAGAAAGGTGAAGGAGTTGAAACAGGATTTTCTGATCATCATGCAGGTCAAGTAGAATCTTAATTTGCAGTTATTTAGACCGGTAACCCGGTCTGTTACCTTCTTAGTTATACTGCAGTCCTTTTCCTCTATAATCTAGAGTGCACCTTTGCCTCTTCCTACCCATCCTGCCCACACTCCAGTTCCCTGAGTTACACAACACATCTCTGATATACTGACCATTTTGTTTGAATGTAGTATAAGGTTACTTAACTGCCACATGACTACCTTCCACTCATATAGGATACATATTGCAGTAATAGGCTGTCTTTCACATAAAAGTGATAGTCTCCCAAACTCTCAAGTGTCTTGGACTACTGGCTCTGCCCCGCTCCATTTGCTATGCTCACTCCGCTCCCCTACCCCCATTCCCACCCACCCCCATATCAGTTACATTTATAGTTAGACACCACACCCTCTATCAGTTCCCTATCACCCAATTAGAGTTTCACACCACAGATATCACTTACAAACCAACACCCTTCACCACACCCTTACTATCACTCTTTATTAGTATATTAAACCCACTTACTTTAAGATACTACCCTTAAACACTCTACAACAAACATGATGAACTATAAACAACAGTCCCACTTAATAAAAGCACTACTCTACCTATGTACTATCATCACCTTTCTCCTGCTCTCCTACCTCTCCTCTCCTCTTACCACACTCCACTACATATCAGTACTCCCCCATAATGGCAAACCAAACCTCTATCCACTCCCCTGAAACTTTGTAACTTCCCTATCACACCACTAGACCTCACCTCCACTAGATCAGTCTCTTACTCCCACTATAAACTGTCAGGCAGAACTAACTCTCACTCCTCATTAAAACATATTAAATTACTACACTAACTAAAGTGTATCTTCACCTACTCCACAAACTCATTCGCTGTGGGGACATTCACCCTAATCCAGGGCCCACCACAACACCCTACACAGACTCTAATCAGCCAAACTCCCTATACTATAGACCTACCCCCTCTTTCCTCTTTATTAACATAAATGCAAGAAGTATACTTGACAAGATCCAGGACCTTCACACCCTTCTAGCTGTATATAAACCAGAAATGACATTGCTAACTGAAACATGGCTTAAACCAGAACTCCATAATAATGAGATTACAGCCGCTGGCTATAACATAATATGCAGAGACAGAGTTGAGAAAAAGGGAGGTGGCATAGCGATATTGTTCCAAAATCATCTCACCATTGAACAAATTGATTATAACACCCAAGAAATCAAAGATGTTGAACTAATCCTTGCCAAATTAAAACTTAACTCAAACATATCATTATTGCACGTGGCTGCATTCTACCAGGCAGTAACACTACTATAATGGAAAACCTGCTAAACTGGATCTCAAACTCCATGCCACAAGAAACTGTACTATTAGGT
This sequence comes from Protopterus annectens, assembly GCF_019279795.1. NCBI lineage: Eukaryota > Metazoa > Chordata > Ceratodontiformes > Protopteridae > Protopterus > Protopterus annectens. The sequence continues at coordinate 212,353,634 of NC_056727.1, read as the reverse complement.
GACTTTAATATTGACTGGCTGAACTGCTCTAGCCACACTCCAACTGCCTACATTAACCTCCATAGATTTACCCGAATTATATCCACCCCAACCAAAACAGACAAAACCTCAAAACACAAATCCATCTTAGACTGGATTCTGTTATCTGACCCCACTCTAGCATGGCACTCTGGCTGTCTACCTGATCATCAACCAACCTACTTAATTCGGAACAGACCCCATTACATAAGCCAACCCAGCTTCAGAGTAATGCATAACAAAAAGACCTTTAAAACAACTGATTTCATCAATTCACTACAAAGCTGTAATTGGACACCCTTAAAATTATCTGTAGATGATGCCGTACAGTACTTTAACTCCACTTTCCTGCAAATCCTGAACTGTCATGCCCCCTCCCGAACTATAAGACTAAAAGCTAACTATGCTCCATGGCTAACAAAAGAAGCTAAGACTACAGTGAAAGAGAGTGATCAGGCCTGGAGTCAATATCAAAAGAACAAAACCAGTAATCTGAGGCAAACCTACCAAGAACTTTGAAACAAAGCCAAAAAACAAATCAAACTAGACAAAAGTAACTACTGCAAAAACATACAGGAAAAATATGCCAACAACCCTAAGAAATTTTGGGCTAAAATAAATGGCATAATCCACCCAGGTAAAGCCACCACCCCAACCCCAGTACAACCAAACAACCATGACAACATTCCCACACAATTTAACAAGTTATTTACCGAAACAGTCCAAACCCTTATCAATGCCCTCAATACCACTAGCAGCCTTGTAGCAGGTGCTAGCAAAACCCACCCTACTACTCAAAACAATACCACCAACATTTCCCTACACCCTGTACCCACTAAAAATATTTCAAAGCTCCTTAAGAAACTCAAACCAACCACACTGGCTGCTGACACCCTACCAAACGAATTCCTTCAGATAGCAGCAGATGCCATAGCCTAACCTGTGTCCATCCTCATAAATGGGTCACTTGCAGAATTCAAAGTCCCCACACTGTGGAAAACATCACACATTATTCCACTGCACAAAGGGGGCAGCTCATTAGAACTCACCAGCTACCACCCAGTCACAATACTCGCACCTCTATCCAATATATTAGAGAGAGTTGTACATTCCCAACTACTTCGGTACCTCTTACAAAACAACTTAATCTCCAAAACCCAGCATGGCTTTAGACCATCCCACAGCATTACTGTCATTTACATCTAGTTAACCACAATAGAAACAAGGGACTATTTGTATCTTCCATTTTATTAGACTTATCTAAAGCCTTTGACATGGTAGACCATAACTTTCTTGTCCAAACTTTATCTACCCTATGCCTCAGCCCCTCCACTATCTGATGGTTTACTAGCTACTTATCTGGTCGACAGCAGGCAGTTCTGTGGCATGACCAGCTGTTCCCCCTGCTACCAGTATCCATAGGTGTCCCTCAAGGATCCATCCTTGGCCCACTATTGTTCTCGCTATTCACCAACCAAATCAATTCCTCCTCACTCACAGCATCAGTAGTACAATACGCAGATGACACCACCCTTATAAGTGCTGCCGCCACATTTGAGGAACTGCAAATCCTCACCCAAAACACTTTTACTCTAGCCGAAACATGGTTCACAAACATCAAACTTATTCTTAACCCAAAAAAACCTAAATTAATTATTTTTGGCCCAGGTCATGCCCCACCTTCCCCCCACAACACTTTCGCCATTCACTCCAAAGATAACATTTAAATCACTCCAACTGTACATACTAAACTGTTAGGTGTAGAAATAGACAATGACCTCAAATTTGACATCCATATAGCACAAACCATTAAGAAAGTTAATAAAAAAACAGGACTTCTCTGTAGGAACAAACACTTTATAACTAAACAAACCAAAGCTACTATTGCAAGAACTCATCTCTTATCCATCCTTCTCTATGCCTTTCCCATCCTTACTAATCTTTGCCAGAGTGATCTGAACAAAATGGAATCTTGTTATAACAAAATAGCCAAGTTCGCTACTGAAACCTCATACAAATCCCACCACGGTCTCGCTCTTAACCAACTCAGTTGGCTCAAGCTACCTCAACTACTTCTGCTTAATCAACTCACAGTAGTGCATAATCTCTTTTACCTTCCAGAAAAAAACTCTGCACTTCAAAATATAATTAACCCCCACATTCCTACCAGAGTCTTACGATCTAGTTCTCAGAACCTAATAAGCACTACCAGACACAAAAATGATGCTGGCAAATCTCTCTCTGCCTGCACTATTGCCAAAATCTGGAACTCACTACCTAGCCAAGTAACCTCCACTGCCTCCACTATTCAATTTAAGATACTCCTGAGAACCCACTTCTCAAACAATTGGCTTTGATGTCCTTCAAGGATGCATTTGCAGTCCTTACAAATGGGGTTGTCCTGGCCTCAGGCAGCCCTTCGGTCGGCCGGATTCCAAAGTCTGGGTCTGGCCTCGGCTGATGTCGCACTTCACCTAGCTGCAGTTCAGTGGGTATAAAGGCATCAGCCATTTTCCTCAGTCTTTCTTGCGCCGTGCCGAAGCAGAAGCTGTTTGCAAGTGCCGGTCGGTCAGAACCAGAGATTGCTACTACCAAGACTTCTAAATGGGGACTCTTTCTTGCCTCAGCCGATGTCAGCAAAAGTGAATAACTGTTTAACTGTGGGAAACAAATACCTCATAAAGATTTCCACTCTTACTGCCTACCTTGTTTAGGCCCAGACCAGCAGCTTGTCTAGCCTGTGTTTCCTTCAACCAGAGGAGTTTTTCAGCTCCGCTTTGCTTATATCATGCCGTCGGAGACTCCGACTTCACATTTAGCTAAAAGCGTAAAAGGACCGACACTATGGCCAGCGGTTTGCTGAGTCCAGCGGTTCTTCCTTCGCCGAAAGCATGCCTCCTTCTACCGAGGCCTCTTCCAGCATGGCTGAATCTGCTACTGAAAATCCACCTGCTCTTGCAGTTTCTAAGGATTTATCAGATACTATCCCCTTAGATGTATCTACTCCTGCACGTGGAGCTGCTAGGCCCCCTGCATCCATGTCAATTAAGGCTTTTGCCAGGGCTAAAGCAGCTAAATCTTCAAAGGCCGTGCCTGCAAAAGCCCCCTCTCACAGGCCTAGCTCTAGTACTCAAATGCTTAGTCTAGCAGAGGATCTCATTTCTTTAATCAGGGGAACCCAGTCTCACCCTGACAGGGCCTCTCACCCACCTCCAGAGAAGAGGCTTAGGGCAGAGCCCCCTGAGCCAGTTTCTTCAGATTATTCCTCTGATGATTCAGAAAATACAAATCCTCCTGAGGGCCCCTATTCTCCTTATGAGGATTCTGATGCAGAGGATTCCATGCCTTCTGCCTCTCCTCCTGAGGAATTTTCTTTTGGGGAAACCTTACATGCTATGAGGGAACAATTCCAATGGCAGGTTTCTCTGACTCTAGGAAAAGGCTTAGGACCTTTTTACATCTGCCACAACATAGGCCTTTAGCTATTCCTCCAGTACTTACAGTTGTGGATGATGCATTTAATGATGCTTGTACTGCCCCTGACTCTCTGCCTCCGGCCCCTGCTAAGCCCGACAGATACTACAGGGTTCCGGACACACATTATCATTTGTATAAGGCTCCTATTGCAGATCCTGAAACTATTTCACAGGGCCCCAAAGCTGTAGCAGCTGCCTCTGCTAAAAACCCCCTCCCCTCTGAAAGGGAATCTAGGGCATTGGAGAGATGGGGTAAAAAAGTTTATACTTCTGCTACTCTTTCGGCCAGGGCCTTAAACTGTCAATTCCACATGATTCAGTATCAGGAATTTCTGTTAGATCAGCTCACTAAAAAACTGTCCTCGCCTGAACCTTTTCAGGATTTGGTGCATAACACTCAGCAGGTCAGTAATCATTCCTTAAAATGCAGCTATGATGCACTGGAGGCTTCCTTTAGATCAGCTATGACTGGTACAGTGATCAGAAGGCATGCATGGTTAAAAGAGCAATCCTTACCAGAACATGTAAAGTCCAAGCTTCTAGATACTCCCATGGAAAAGCACAGTTTGTTTGGTTCCCCTGCACAGCAAGTGTTGAAGAAGGTGGAAGAAAAAGCTAAATCTGTCCAGACAGTCAAGGATTTCTTACAGGTCCAGCCTCCGAGGTTTAGTAGGAACTGGCCTTCCAAAAATTGGTCCTTTCGGCAGAGGTCAATCCAGAGGTGCCTACAGGAGTGGCAGCCTAACAGCCAGAGAACTACTGCCACAGACCCAGCCACTACCACTTCTACAGGACAATCACAGTGACTTGGCTCTGAAACCACCAACAACTGGCAGCACCAAAATTAGCCTTATTTTCAGTAAATTGGCATTACATTACAGGAGACAAATGGATTTTACAGACAATAAACAAAGGCTACAGGTTTCACTTCCATACTCTTCCAAGGAAGAGAGGAATGCCAAACCTACCTCCAAACCAAAGGACACTACAGCAAATAGACCACTTACTAAGGATGAGAGCTATAGAAAAGGTACCGCTATGGAACAAGGACAAGGATTTTATTCAAGGCTTTTCCTAGTACCAAGAAAGGAAAACCAATGGAGACCTATCACCTGTCCGCTTTAAACACATACCTCATTGTTCCAAAATTCAAAATGTACAGCAACTCCTTCCCATGCTGGGCAAGGAGTCTTGGCTGGTGACTCTGGATCTCAAGGAGGCATACCTGCACGTCCCCATACGACCAAATTGCAGAAGATACCTCAGATTTCTTGCAGGATCAGAGCATTATCAATTCTCAGCATTGCCTTTGGCTTATCTACTGCCCAGAGTATTCTGGCATTAGTAATTGCTCATTGCAGGCTTCAAGGAATTCAAATTTATCCAGACCCAAATTAACAAAAGATTTGAAAAGGTTATTCACCTGCTGCAAGCCCTGGGATACACAGTCAACACAAAAGAGTCAAGACTGATACCATCCCAAAGGATAACCTTCCTGGGTGCAGAACTGGACACATCAAACCAGATGGCATTCCTCACAGCAGAAAAACAGAAGCAGCTACCACTCTACTTCATGGCATTAACAACGCAGAACCAGCTTACAGCAAGGAAATGGCATCCTGCATAATATTAATTCCACATGCCAGACTACATATGAGGAAGTTGCAATGGTACCTGAGGAATTTATGGTCTCAGCACAAGCACAGCCTAGAAACCCAAATTCCAATAATTCCATGCCTGAAGCAAGAATTCCAGTGGTGGGCCCGGCCTGTCAATTGAACAAAGGACTGCCCTTCCACAGGCCTCACCCAAGCCAGACTATCACCACACACACATGGTGGACAAGTGCATACAAGGCTTATGGACCCAAGACCAGATGAACCTACACATAAATCACAAAGAGATGCTGGCAGTAAAACAGGCAATTCAGACATTCAGACCATTTCTTCAACAGGGTCATTTGCTGATAAGGACGGACAACACCACAGTTATGTGGTATATCAACAAACAGGGAGGCACACATTCATATCCTCTATGCCGGATGGCAATGGACCTCTGGAATGTGGCCCTGAGCCTCAACATTCAGCTCCAAGCCATATTTGTGCCAGGAAAAGAAAATATTCTAGCAGACATCTTAAGCAGAACCACCACGGATGCTTACGAATGGATGCTGCATCCAGACATCTTCAAAACCATCACAAGGAAATGGGGACTGCCAGAAATAGACCTGTTCGCATCCCCACACAACCACCAATTGAAAAAATTCTGCACAAGGACATACCACCCACTTGCTTGGAAGGTGGACTCCCTATCCTTCAGTTGGGAAAACCTGACAGCATATGCATTCCCACCTCTTCCTTTGATGCACAAAGTGCTACTGAAGATCAAAGATCATCACCCGAGGATCATCTTGAGAGCTCCAGATTGGCCGAGGCAACATTGGTACCCGCTACTGAGGAAGTATGTCCAAGGAACACGCATGGCCTCTCCCCCTTCTACCTCTACTGCTAACACAGAACAACTTCAAAATCCTGCATCCAAACTTAAAAACACTGCAGCTAGCTGCTTGAGATTTATCTCAAAGGGTTAAAGACATTATCTTGGAGGCTCGCAGACCCTCAACAAGGAAAACTTATTCAGCAAAATGGAAAAGATATCTCATTTGGAGTGCAACAAAAGGAGTAGATGCATCAGTGGCAAACATAGCTAACATCCTGGAATACTTAGCAGAGCTTTTCCACAATGGTCTGTCTTACTCCTCCATTAAGATTCATGCATCAGCAATTTCAGCAGAATACAACATGGATCCTCCAGTCTTTCTCAACCTCTACTCAGGCAGTTTCTCAGAGGAATTAAAATGTAAAGCCACCAAGGAAACCACCATTGCCTACATGGGACTTGAACTTTGTGTTAGAAAAGTTGACACTTCCCCATTTGAACCAGCAGCAACAGCAGAATTACAGTACTTATCTTGGAAGACTGCATTCCTGCTTGCAATCACTTCAGCTAGAAGGGTTTCTGAATTACAGGCATTAATGGCAGTACAGCCCTTTCTTATCTTCCATCAGGATAGAGTGTCCATGAGAACTAATCCTACCTTTATGCCAAAGGTGGTCTCCAGGGTATCATTAAACCAAGCAATACACCTACCAACATTCTTCCCCAACCCAACAGAACCAAGAACAATAGAAAAACTGACCAGCTTCTGGTAGCATATGCAACAGGAATGGAAGGAAACAAACAATCTCAAAATGGATAGGAAATTGCATTAGATTTTGTTACTCTTTTCATGGAAAGGCAACTCCAGAAAACATCAGACCTCACTCGCCACTACTACAGCTTTCTTACACATTTTAGAAGCTGCTACTTGGAGCTCCGTGCATACATTTGCCAAGCATTATAATCTACCTTTATACTCCAGATCGCCACTGCTGTTTCATAAACTCTTAGTGCCTCCTCCCCAGTTTGGACTGCAGATGCATCCTTGAAGGACATAGTACAGTTTTGTACCTACCATAAATGTAGATGTCCATCTGCAGTCAGGGACCACCCTCCTTCCCATCTTGTAGCTAGCTGGGGAATCTATTATGGTGTATTTGTTTGTATATATGTATATACATGTTTATCTCTATTTGCTATCTATTGTTTGGAAACATTAGCATTTATCCAAATTTAGCCTTCCTAGAGGGCACCTGGCATCTGGGGCAAGAAACACTGAGGAAAATGGTGATGCCTTTATACCCGCTGAACTGCAGCTATGACAGACTTTGGGATCCGGGCGGATCAAGGGCTGCCTGAGACATCTACATTTATGGTAGGTACAAAACTGTACTTTCATGCTACTCCCCAGGTTAATTTGCACCAATACCATGTTCAAGGATTCTACTAAAGGTCCTCTAATTCCTTTCACTGTAAAGCTTAATAATCACTGGTTATTTCTGTAACAAAATATTGAGAGTACTCATAATCTAGAAAGAAAAAAAAATGTTTCTTGTGTGTTTATATTTTATATTCTATATAAATCCTACTACTAGAATGCTGTATGCCGACTTTACTAAAGGAATTGTTAATCTATACATAACTTATGTTTGTATGGAACCTATATTTCTGTATGATATTCTTGTGTAATTTCTTTGACATGCTATTGGAGATTTTCTCCCCGGGCCTCCTCTGAAAATGGATGCGTGTCCAGTCGGACTTTCCTGGTTAACAAATGTAAAATAAAATAAATAATAAAAAGGAAAACAAGGAATATGTAAAAATAGGCAAAGGAATAAAAAGAATAAACGAGAAAGCATGGAATGAAGAAGGAAAGAGACTAATGATAGATCTGAAGTAGGGAGTTAATTTGTCAGCAACCTGTGGGTCTTGGATCCGATATTGGATCCGAGCCGGCAACTTGTTTCAAGCTAATGGATCTGAGCTCCTAGCTCCTCCCCTCACCCGTAATCCCCTGCTAACCCTCCATGACCTCAGATCTAGTTTGCCGTGCTTCTGGATAGCTGGATTCATGCGAGCTCATCTAGTCTTGGCAGTTAAGTTGTTATTTTTCTGTCAACTTTCTTAATTTTTCTCAAAAATTTTCTGTGTGTAAGTGTTAGGTACCCTTTAGAGTAATATATTTTCTTTTAAGTAGTTTTCCCTCCCTTCGCTGGTCATTAGAGTGTGTGTGTTGTGTTTTGGGGCCTGTGTGTGTGTGTGTGTTACATTACTTTTCTTTAAGTATGGCTGAGGCCCCAAAAGCCATTTTTTCTAAATGTACCGAGTGTGGCCATAAGCTCTCCCCGGCTGATGGCCACACTCGGTGCGTTCGGTGCCTTGGGGTTGAAAACCTCACCTCAGGCTCTACCATTTGTGCAGCGTTCAACCCCAGGGCACTGAAAGAGCGGAGGTCGAAGCTGGTCCTGGCAGGACTTTTACCCCCGGAATCGGCTCCAGCCTCCGCTGCTCCCGTGGCTCCACCGCAGGCTGTGGTTGCTGCCATTCCTGCCCCCCTTCCTCCGTCCGAGACTCAAACTCCCACTAAAGTGTCAGAGGACAGGGAGGCCAGGAGGGGGAAACGGAGGGAGAAGCACCACAAGCGGCGGGCCGAGACCTCCGTTTCGGCCCCACCAGCTAAGCGGGCTTCTCCCTCCACTGCTTCTAGGTCGTCTCCTCCTCGGCTCCGATCCCCTTGTTTCTCCCCAGGGCCCGAGGAGGAGGAGGCCCGATCTCCATCGAGGTCATCGAGGCGGCATTCCCAGGTCTGCCTCGGTGACCTCCTCGAGATCGACATTTAGTATGTCCGATGCAGACTTGGACCGGATGATGCGAAGGTTCATCCAGGCCCAGCTGCAGATGGGAGTGCTCTTGCCTCCCCCCCCCCCTTCGGGGGGGAGCTCGACACCTTTTTTCCATCCTATTGCCCCTTCTCCAACCCGCTACCCGGGTTCGGAGCGTTCGGAGCCGAGCAGCATTGGAGCCGGGGGTGGGTCGGCGCCGACAGCACTTGGTACTTCGGATCCGACCCTGCCCTCGAGCCTGTCGGATCTGACCTCTCGGAGCCGTGGCCCAAGCTTCGGATCTGAGGGATTCAGTGTGCCTTCGGCTCCGTCCAGGTCGGAGCGCACTGGTCTTTCGGATCCGATGGTCTCGGTGCCGGTTCCGATCCCTTCATCGGTTCTGAGTGGGAACCTACTTTCGGATCCAAGAGAGAGTGGTTCCCCCTCGGCTTTCGATGTTGTGGAGAGGGCTCTGTTGAGAGCATCCGGACCCCCGGTTCTTTTCTCGGCTCCTCCCTGCACTCCCTCTCTGCTGGGCCAGGCTTCCATCACCCGGCCAAAGAGACAGCCTGCTTCAATGTCCCAGATGGTTCCATTGGAACAGGATGTAGCTGACGAGGCCTCCTCGGACAGCCCCCCCGAGGAAGTGCCTTGCAAGCATAAGTGCAAGAGGAGGCACATGGACTCCCCTGAGTCCTTAACTGAAGACACGGACTTGGAGGAAGGGGAAGGCTCCCCAAGATCACCCCCTGAGGATGTCTCCTTTGGAGACATCATGGAGATGCTGAGGATCAGAGGTGGGTGGTCTGCCCCCAAGTCTTCCTCCAACAAGTCCGTATTTCTGGAGGCATTCGAAGCAGGCCCATCTACCTCTTGGGTGTCCCCTCTGGCAGACCCCTTGGTGGACCTCATTACCACCAGGGCGTGGAAGGATCCGGACACCGTGGAGCCAATACCAAAATGCCCGGATAGAATACTTAGCCCCCCCTCAGACCGATCACACTGGAGTAAGGGCCCCCCGTAGATGCCATGTTGGCGCCAGCCACGAAGAGGGAATTAGCTCAGGAGAGCCCTCAGTCCATCCACCAAGCAAGGAGTCCTCGATGGACCGCTTAGGAAGCGAGTTTTAGTTCATTGACCTTCTCAGTAAGGGCTCTGAACTATATGGCACATGTCATCAGGATGCAGCGGGATCTTATCAAAGAATACGCTGCCTCCCCTCCCGAGTCCATGTCGGCGGATGACAAACAATTGTACTCTACCCGAATGGCCACTCTGAGATCAATTTCAAATACCTCTATGCGGCTATTGTCCCACGCCACAGAGGAGCCGCTAGGGCTAGCGGAGCAGGCCTAGTCATGAGACGTCAGGCCTGGCTCCGTCATTGTGACTTTGCGGAGCCTTTTAAAGCGTCTTTTGCAAACGCCCCTTTCGATTGTTCTGCCCTTTTTGGCAAAAAGGTTCGCGAGACACTTGTCCAGAGCGAGAAAGACGGGAAGACGTTGTCTGCCATCTTAGTCCACTTCTCTGCTCCCCAGCGGTCCTTTTCGAAGAACCAAAAGGGTCAGAAGAAGATGTGGTTCTGGAAATCGCAACATTCCCAACCCGCTCCGGACAACCAGTCCTTCCATGGCAGAGGAGGACAGGGAGGACGCCGCCCCAGGGGCAGAGGGGCTCCGAGAAACTGGGACCAGAGAACCTTTCTCTGAACGGCCCACGCAGCAGCCCTGAAGGGTTGCCCGTCTGCTCCACTCTGGAGGCAGTCGGGGGGCGCTTCTCGAAGCACCTAGTGGCATGCGAGTCCATCACGACAGACCGCTGGGTGCTTCGCATTATATCCAGAGGGTACAAAATACCATTACTCCATGTCCCCAAATTCAAAACCTCCCCGATGTACCACCCGATCAGAGGGAGGCCGCAGCCGCAGAAATTCAGCAGCTGCTAAGAAAAAGAGCCATCCAGGACGTCCCCCAAGACCAGCTCGGATTAGGGTTCTACTCCAGGTTCTTTTTGGTGCCAAAAAAGACGGGGGACTTGAGACCGATCCTAGACCTTTCCCACTTGAACCTGTCAGTAACCAAGGAAAATTTCCGAATGGTCACTCTTCAATCTATTCTCCCCCTTCTAAGGGAGAACAATTGGATGTGCTCTATAGACCTCAAGGATGCGTACTACCACATTCTAATGGACAGACGATCCATGAGGTTCCTCCACTTCCGGCTGGGAGCCAGTCACTACCAGTTCAGGGTCCTTCCCTTTGGCCTCACCACAGCCCCCAGGGTGTTCACCAAGGTATTAGCAGTGATTGCGGCCCACCTGAGACTCCAGGGAATACAGGTCTTTCCGTACCTGGACGACTGGCTCCTGACCGCCCCAACAAGGCATCTACTTTGCTCAGCCAGAGATTTCTTTCTCTGCCTAGCCTCACAGTTAGGCATCACTATCAATGCCGACAAATCCCTTCTGGCCCCAACACAAGTCATAGAATTCATAGGAGCCAGAATAGACACCAGAGAGCTACGAGCCTTTCTAACTTCCGAGAGAATCCGGAATTTGCAACTCCATGTGCGGGCTATCCTCCAATCAGAGACTGCACCAGCGGAATTGGTCCTGAGGGCACTAGGCTCCATGGCGGCAGCGATTACGCTCCTTCCATGCGCCCATCTGATCATGCGGGTACTTCAATGGACACTTCTAGTGCAATGGTCTTTTCTATCCCTTCCTCTTACCATCCCATTGCTATCAGCAAGGCTTGCAGGAAGGCTCTATTATGGTGGCTCCAAGCCTCTGACCTCCATACGGGCTGTCCCTTCTGCACCTCTCCCCACGGTGACCACGGACGCCTCCCGCCATGGGTGGGGGGGGCATTATTCAGGCAGGACAGTCCAAGGCACATGGAACGACACAGAGACCTCCCTGCATATCAACGTTCTGGAGATGAGAGCGGTGCAGTTTACGTTGCAAGCACTTCAGGATCTCTTCCCCATAGGAATGATTGCAATTCAGTCGGACAACATGTCGGTTGTCTGGTATATCAACAAACAGGGGGGAACCAGATCTTACCCTCTATGCCGCGAAGCCATGAGAGTGTGGGAATGGGCGATCTCCACCAACCACTTTCTGATTGCAACACACATTCTGGGATGGACCAACATCCTAGCGGACAAACTCAGTCGCACCCTTCTTACCCCGTATGAGTGGTCTCTCAATACACTAGTAGCGAAGCAGATATTTGCAATATGGGGGCAACCCTGCTGCGATCTTTTTGCGTCTCCATCAAACACCAAATGCGGCAATTTCTTCGCTCTAATCCCCTCTCCAGGGGAAACTCCAAGAGACGCTCTGGTGCATGCTTGGCCACCCGGTCTACTTTATGCCTATCCTCCTCTACCCCTGATGCTACAACTCTTACAGAAAGCCTTGCGGTTGGGGAGCAGGATGATCCTCATTGCCCCATTCTGGCCTCTGCAAATTTGGTTCCCTTACCTGTGGTCTCACCTTGTGAATCCTCCTTGGATTCTAGATCCCAGTCCGGATCTCATCTCCCATCCGTCGAACTTACCGACCCCAAACCTGGACAATCTGAAACTGACAGCTTGGTTGCTCCAGTTCCACTCCTAGTTAGGACTCCCGGTATCTCTTCACCAGTCCTTGTGGCAGCGCATAAGCCCTCCACCAGGAAAGTGTACAGCAGTAAATGGAAACGTTTCTCCATCTGGGCGGAGCATCATGATCTAGATCCCTTTACGGCTCCTCTTCCATCCATATTAGACTTCCTAACCGAACTCTTTCAGGAAGGCGCTAGTTGTTCAACTGTCAAAGTGCAATTGGCAGCCATATCACATTACCATGTGGGACATGATACAGGGCCTTTGATGTCGACCAAGTTGTGTAAAACCTTTCTCAAGGGCACCTTCTTACTTAGACCCCCTATAAAAGAAGCCGTACCACCATGGGATCTTTCACTAGTTCTTCAAGCCTTGACTGCTCCACCTTTTGAACCCGCTGCTTCAGTAGATCTCAAATTCTTGTCTTGGAAAACAGCATTCCTTGTAGCCATCACTTCAGCAAAAGAGTTTGAGCTTCAAGCTCTTTCTGTGAAGCCTCCTTATTTGATCTTTCACCCAGACAGAGTGTACCTCAGGATCAATCCTTCTTTTCTTCCCAAGATAGCATCGGAAACCAACATAAATCAATCCATAAATTTACCGGTTTTCTTCCCTAAATATCAGAATAAGGGAGAGTACAAGCTGCACTCATTAGATGTTCATAGGCAGCTTTGCTTTTATACTCCTAGAACAGCTGGTCATAGACAATCCGACCAGCTGTTCGTTTCCTTTGCCAAATTTAATTTGGGGAAAGCAATTTCAAAAGTATCTTTATCACGCTGGATTTCTCAATGTATCCTATTGGTGTATCAAGTCTCTGGGAGACCCGCACCGGAAGGAGTTCGTGCACATTCCACTCATTCCATCTCTACTTCTGCGGCCTTCAAGTCTAGAGTTCCATTGGACGATATTTGTTCGGCAGCCACTTGGGCCTCATCTCATACCTTTATTAACCACTACAAACTGGACGTGATTTCTAGAGGGAGAGCATCCTTTGGCTCTGCGGTGCTTCGCAATATCCTTCCATGATGGCCACCCAAGGTGCAGGTAGCTGGGGACTGTCCCACAGGTTGCTGACAAATGAACTACCTACTTCAGATTAAGAAGTTATGTACTCACCATAACGTTCCATCTGAGTAGGTAGCTTCATTTGTCTGCAACCATCCCCCCTCCTTCCCCCTGGCCTTCTTCGGATACTTTTTTAGTTGGATACCCATTTTTTGGGTATATATTGAGGGGGCAAACTCGATCTGAGGTCATGGAGGGTTAGCAGGGGATTATGGGTGAGGGGAGGAGCTAGGAGCTCGGATCCATTAGCTTGAAACAAGTTGCCGGCTCAGATCCGATATCGGATCCAAGACCCACAGGTTGCAGACAAATGAAGCTACCTACTCAGATGGAACGTTATGGTGAGTACATAACTTCTTCTTATGGAAAGATAGTATTAGTATGAGAACATTTTATAAAAATTGGTCTGAATGGTGGATGATATTTAAGGGGGAAAAAAAATTACAGTGGCAATGTGATTTGAGAAAAGTGTAGTAAGAATAATATAAGAGTATACAACGATGCATTGGAAGATTTAGAACATGATGGTGGAAAGTATTTCGACGAAGAAGAATTCTATGAAAGAAATCAAACACAAGAATTGTTATATAAGCGAAAGTATTTTTATGATGAAAAGAGAAGTATTGTTACGTAAGCAGATTAGTAAAGGAAGATGGCAGTGTAGTGAGAGAAATAAAAAAAATGTAAAAGGAGAAATATAACTCAGGAAAATATTGAGTAGTGTAGTACAACATGTACAAGAAATGTTTTAAAAAAAAGAAGGTAGTGAATAAATCATGGAAAGTCAAAAGTTAACAGAAAAAGAGAAAGATTTACAAAAGGAGTTTTCTTTAAATGTTCTACATAAAATATTAGGATAAGTAAATATAGATTCAGCTGTAGGACCATATGAAATAGGTTATGAAATGTATAAAATTTAAGGAATTGGCAAAAAATATATTTTTTAAATTTTGAATGAATGGTTAAATGAAGGATGTTAAGTTGTCTATCTCGCCTTCATTCTTGCTGGATGGGCACTCTAAAAGCTCGAGAGTTGGTTCCACCGCTCGAGGCTCCTATATCCCACAATGCTAGGCGTGAGTTACCTCAGATCTCGCTACAGCCATCGAGGTGTTGGTTTTCTATCGGTTTTGGTAAGTGACTTTCTTGTAAAGTTAGTGTATTTAAACCCCTTTATTTTTAATTTTATACTTATTTCCTTAGTTTAGAGGAATTCTTGCCCTTTCTTAAAATTCCTGTTTTTCCCACAAGAACTTTAAGTTCTTCCCTCGGCCTTCAGGCCTTCTTCCTTCCCTAGTGGGTGTGTGTGTTATTTTTCTTAATTTAAAACCTAGTTAGTTGTTTTATTTTAAGCTAAAACTAGACAGGGTGTAATCAGTGTGTTTTGACTGTGTGTGTGATTGCACTTTTCGAATGTCTAAAGAATCAAAGGTCTCAGGCTTCAAGAAGTGTGATGCGTGCTGTCAGAAAATGTCTCTGACAGACGGTCACACTTCTTGTGTCTACTGCCTGGGACCTTTGCACCTGCAGGACTCCTGTGCTGTTTGCCATGGCTTCAGTCTCAGGGTCCTGCAGGAAAGAAAAAATAAATTAATTTTAAGAGGTTTACTCAAGCCTGAGGATTCCCTTACTGTGTCTTCAGGGAAGCCCTCCAAGGCTTCTAGGTCTTCGGCTCCAACAACTGAGCCGAGACCTAAGGCTTCTAAACCTCTGCCTACATCGGCTCCGGCTGGAGCCGATGAGTCTCAGTCCACAGTTTCTGTGGTTCCCGTGTCGGCTCCGACCAGACCTTCGGAGCCGACATCTAGGAAGAGGTCCAGGTCACCATCCCTTGGCTCCATTCATTCGGCTCCAGGATCTCCCCTGCTGTCTGAACGGAGCCTTAAATCTCACTCCTCTAGGTCATCGAGGCTGTCGGATCATGACCTTCAGAGGGTAGTGAGTCGACTTCTTAAGTCCGAGGCACTGGCCCAGATGCTTCAGAGCCCGACTCATCAGTCGATGCCTGCCCCTGTCCATCAATATATTCCTCCTCCGACTCCGTTGAGCTCGGAGCCCGGTCGTCGGAACCGAGACTGTGGTAGCGCCAGAGCCGATACAATTGTCTTCGGCTCCATCGCCGGCTCCGATTTCTTCCTTGAAGAATCTCGGCGCCGGACTTCCATCGTCAGGGGTGAGTGGCATCGGACCCTTGTCCGACCCCTCTTCCTCTCGGAGCTTCGGCGCTGGTGAGTCCGGCTCCGACATGGACCTCAGAGCCAACACTGACGGTGTCGAGGGAGGTTCTAAGCATCGCGGAGCGGGGACCTGTGGCTTTGCCTGACAGGGGTGCTCGAGGTCATGCGGAGTGTGTTAGAGCCTGGCTCTACTCCACAGTCGGCTCCGTCCCCCCCCACGGTGCCTCAGGTCAAGTCGACTCACTCCCTCATCCCGGACCGCAGAGAGCCAGCTCCTCAGGAACCCCTGTGGGATTTCATCCTCTTCCGAGGCCTCTCCTGATTTGGCAGAAGAGCCCCTCGGAAGAGGAAGTGTAAGAGGAAACACATTGACTCACCTGAGTCCATCACATCTGACACAGATTTAGATGATTCCGAGGGTTCCCCTGCTCCCCTTCTGAAGATGTCTCCTTTGCAGACATTCCAGAGATCCTGAAACAGAGGGAAATTGGCCAGCCCTTAACCCTTCGGAGGATGAATCTGTGTATCTTGAGGCGTTTGGCTCTCGCCCTTCCACCTCCTGGGTGTCCCCCTTGACCCCTCATGCAGGTGGTTGCTAAAAGGCATGGACGGCTCCTGATTCAGTGGACCCCACTCCCAGGAGACCCTCCAAGTTCATAACGCACCAGCAGACAAACAGTTCTTGACAAAAGAAGTTTCGGTGGATGCTATGGTGGTAGCTGCTGCCACTAAGAAGGAACTAGCTGATCCTTCAGTACCTGTCCATCCACCTAACAAGGAATCTAGGTCCATGGACAGGTACGGAAGCGGATGTTCTCGTCAGCGACATTTACTATGCGTTCGCTGAACTACCTGTGCCATTTCACTGCCTTCAAAGGGACTTGATCAAAGAAGTGAGTGACATGTTGAAGGACCCTACAGCTGCGGGTTTTCAAGATAAGATGAACACTCAGCTGGCTACCCTTAACTCCATAACCAACTCCTCCATGCCTCCTTTCTTATGCGGCTGATGGAGTAGGGGGCCGCGAGGACAGGTGTGGCCTTACGTAGGCATGCCTGGATGCGGCTATGCAATTTTGGACCCTTCAAGACGTCTTTCACTAACTCCCGTTTGATGGATCATCTCTTTGGTCCTCAAGTGAAAGAAACCTTGACTAGGTGCTAAACTGATGGCAAGACTCTTTCTGCCGGAGTCCGTTTTCTACTCCTTCTAGGCCTTACCCCAAAGGCCAGAAAAGTGGAAAATGTGGTTAACAATCTCAAGGGACTAGAGGCAGAGGCGGGAATAACAATGGTAGAAGAACCAGGGCAATCGGAAGCCTTCTCTGATAAGCCCTTTCAGCATCCCTGAGGTGTTACTGCCCACCTTCGGAGGCAGTCGGGGAAGATTGTCACTGTACCCAGAAGCCTGGCTATCCCTGACTCAAGACAAATGGGTACAGTCCGGCTATTCTATCCCCTTTCTTACTCCAAACCAATCAAAAATCTCTTCCAGATGTTCCACCCAAAGGGATCTAGCGGTTTTGGAAATTTCAAAACTGCTTGCAAAAGAGCAATTCAGCCAGTTCCAGCAGACCAGCAAGGATCCGGAATCTACTCAAGGTTCTTTTAGTTCCAAAGAAAACGGACTGGAGACCAATTTTGGATCTCAGTATCTTGAACAGATCAGTCAAGAAAACAAGATTTTGGATGGTCACGCTGCAATCCATCCTTCCTCTATTGGGAAAAGGAAACTGGATGTGCTCTATAGACCTTCAGGATATCACATAAAAATGAACAGACGCTCCAGAAGATTCCTCCGCTTCAGGTTGGGAACCAGTCATTTTCAGTTCAGGGCCCTGCCCTTTGGTCTCACCACTGCCCCGGTGTTTACCAAATGCATGGCAGTGGTAGCTTCTCACCTGAGACGACAAGGATTCCAGGTGTTTCCATATTTGGACGACTGGCTCCTCACAGCTCCCACCAAGCATCTCCTTCTGATGGCCAGGATTACACTTTTCGCATTTGTCAAAAGTTAGGCATTTCAATAAATTGCGAAAAGTCTGTTTTGTCGCCTTGTCGTACTATTACTTTCATAGGCAAATCTAGACACAGTAGACATGTCTGCGAGACTAACACATCAGAGAATAACAGACATTCACAAACTGGTCTCACTCTTTCAACAACAACAGAATCAAAGCCAGGTTAGTTCTGAAGGTGTTGGGAATTATGGCGGCCATACCTCTGCTTCCATTAGCCAGATTCCACATGCGGATCCTTCAATGGATGCTCTTTACACAATGGTCATACCAGCAACTTCCAATGTCCCACACCATTATGATCACGCAGGCGCAGAAATCATCTCATGTGGTGGATGTCTTCCCTCAGCTCTTGTTGGGAAGACCCTTTGTTCCACCCTCCGGTTGCTACTCTGACAACGGATGCCTCCCTGATCGGGTGGGGGCATTATCAGGGCAGGACGGTCCAGGGCACATGGCAAATGCCACTTGCACATAAATGTTCTGAGATGAGAGCAGTGCTTTGCAAGCCCTTCAAGACTCTCTTCCCTTGGGAACGAATCCAGACAGACAATATGTCTGTAGTGTGGTACATCAACAAACAAGGCGGAACCAGGTCATA
This sequence comes from Protopterus annectens, assembly GCF_019279795.1. Taxonomy (NCBI): domain Eukaryota; kingdom Metazoa; phylum Chordata; order Ceratodontiformes; family Protopteridae; genus Protopterus; species Protopterus annectens. The sequence goes on along the minus strand of NC_056727.1, from coordinate 212,335,407 downwards.
CCCCTGTGTCGAGAAGCACTCAGATTGTGGCAATGGGCGATTTCTTCTCAGCGATTTCTGATAGCAACGCACATCCCGGAAGTCCAATCAAATTGCGGACAAGTTGAGCAGAGCTATCCTCATGCCTCACGAGTGGTCTCTGAAAGACTCTGTTGTGAGAGAAATTTTCCTCAAGTGGGGTCAGCCTTGCTGCGATCTTTTGCTACTCCCCAAAACAGCAAGTGCAGAGAATATTTCACTCTATTCCCTTTACCAGGCCAACCCAGCAGAGACGCTCTAGTCCAAGTTTGGCCCCGGGACTTCTGTATGCATTTCCTCCTTCCCACTAATCTCTCATGTGATACAGAAAGCTATCGCTCAGAAGGCCTCATTGATCCTCATTGCTCCTTACTGGCCTCGACAGGTGTGGTTCCCCTTTCTACATCAATTTCTATTGAGCGACCTGGCATCTGGACCTAGTTCCAGATCTTTTGATCCATCAGTCGGGTCAGTTACATCGCTCCCTCCTCTCTGAACCTCACTGCTTGGTTCCTCCAGTTCCAACCTTAGCCAGGCTTTCAATTATCTCACTCCGTTCGAGATATTTTGATAGCTTCCCATAAATCTTCCACTCGGAAGATTTATTTGAGTAAGTGGAAACGCTTCACATATTGGGCTCAAGGAAGGACATAGATCCTTTCACTGCTTCCATCCAAATAGTCCTTGATTTTCTAGCTGAACTCTTCCATGCAGGTTCATCTCCTCTACTCTTAAAGTTCAATTGGCAGCTATTTCTAACTTTCATGTTGGTATTTCTGAATCTGCCTTGATGTCCCACAAGCTTTGCAAAGCCTTTTTGAAAGGAGTTTTTCTTCTCAGACCTCCTATAAGAAATCCTCCTTCTCCTTGGGACCTAAATTTAGTTCTTGCTTCTTTGATTCTTCCCCTTCGAACCTGCAGTCTCCTGTTCTTTAAAATTGCTATCATGGAAGACTCTCTTCCTTATTTATTGTTTCATAAGGACAGGCAAATCTAAATCAAAGCATTGACCTCCCTGTCTTTTTCCAGAATATTCCAATAGGTCTGAACAAAATGGATGTTCATCAATTGAGGTACTATTTGGATAGAACAAAACAATTCAGAAAATCTGACCAGCTGTTTGTCTCCAGTTTCAAAGGTATCATTATCCAGATGGCTAACATCTTTGATTTATATGAAATTAGACACCAAAAGCTGCCTAATAAACCTAAGGCCCATTCCACCAGAGCTTTGGCTACTTCTTTAGCCTTCCAAGACAGACTGCCTATTGACACCATTTGTGCAGCTACTTGGGCTACTCCTCACACTTTCATTTCTCATTATAAGTTGGATTTAGCTTCTAGGCATAGAGCTAACTTTGGTTCCACTGTTCTCAGGAGTCTGTTCGGGACAAGGTGCTTGGGACGCGTCCCATCCAGCAAGAATCCATGTTAGTTGTCTTCTTCTCCCCTGGCCTGGACAGACCTAGAGGAGTTGTGATTGTGACCTCTCTTTCTACCACCTCTATACTTTAGGTATATGCTCTGCTGTGCATATTTCCTGGATCAGGATGTAGGTCACCCTTCTCTTCTCCCTTATTTATAGAGGTGGACTTTGTTACTAATTATTCTATTACTATTATTGGCTGGGCCTAGCTTACAAACGAGATCTGAGGTAACTCACGCCTAGCATTGTGGGATATAGGGAGCCTGTGGAACCAACTCGAGCTTTTAGAGTGCTCTGAACCCATCCAGCAAGAAGAAGGCGAGAAGACGACAACTAACATGGAACGTTATGGTAAGAACATAACTTCTTTTTTTATGTATAAAGATTCATGTAGTGGAGTACTTAAATTCATATGGAAGAAGGAAGTTAGAAGACTATTAAAAACATTGGACACCAATAGTACTGAATAATAATGAATCTGATGTTATTTTCATTCGTTCCTCAACTGATGGATTTTGATCCAAGACTTAGATCCGACTCGACCGCTTCTACCAGATCACTGGATCCTAGAACTTTTGAGCTCCTCCCTTTACCTGTAATGCCCCACCAACCTAACTTATCCCAGATCTTGTTTGCTGCCATTAGTTATCAGATGCGGATTTCTAGCTTTGAAGCATTTTTTTGTATGGTCTTCAGACTTTTCCTTCTTGCTGGTGTTTGACTTAATTACACTTCTTGTATTTCCATTATTTTTCCTCCCTCCAGTATTTTAGTGTCTTAGCTAATTCTTCCCTCCACAAGTGCCAGTTACTAATTCAGTACTTCTCTCATTATCATTGCTGGTATCTATTTGTACTTTTTCGAGTACTTTTGCCATTGTTGGTATTTTTTTCTTCTCTTTTTTTCTCTTCCTCCCTTAAAAAAATCTGTTTAAATAGCAATATGTTGTTTTCTTATAGCTTTTGCTAGTGTAATACTACTACTTATTTTGTTACATGTTGCTTGCAGTAGTTTTGAGATGTCGGCAAAATCATCTGGATTTAAAAAGTGTGTTTTCTGTGGGCAGAAGATCCCAAATTCTGAGGCCACAAGGAATGTGTGTATTGTTTGGGTCAGGCACACCTTAATATTGACTGTGCCATTTGCTCCAGATTTAATTCTAGGGGCTTGACTGACCACAAGAACAAATTAGTTCTGCAGCATCTATTACCCTCTATATCTTCAGTGGCTGGGGCTCTAAAAAGTCAGAGAAAGCAAAAGTTGACACTAAGGAGGAGGAGTCCTGGAAAAGGTCTCCTTGACTTTGGCTTTCTGCTACCTCAAAGGGGCCCCCTGCTAAGATTAAGAAAACTACTCAAAAAAATCAAGATCTCCCCAGATCCGTACACCACACTTTCCATTGAATCCAGTTTCATCCAGGCTCCCCTCTCTGTTCCTGAAGAGTTACCTCAAAGGCATTCCAGGCCTCCTTCCACTACAACCTCTCTTCAATCCCCCACTAGCCTTTCAGAAGCAGATGTGGACAGGACATTGAAAAAGTTCCACAGAGCACATATCCAGATAGGGATTTTCCCTGCTCTAACCCCTTCCGGGCCTGAGACCTAATGTCTGTCCATTTCCCCATCTGGTATCTCTGTCTCCGATCCGTCTGTCCTGCTTTGGATCCATCAGATCTGAGTTCCCTGGGAGTGTCTACTTCAAATCTAAAGAATGTTTGCTGTTTGACTCCGATAGTTTCCCTGAGTTGACCGGCACCAAGTATTTTGGAGCCAGAGGACTCTCTGAGCTGAAGCATCTGCACTAGAGCTGGGGACTTGGTGTAGACTCCAATCTTTCAGAGCCATCACTCCCTCTCAGAGCCTCAGCGTTGGATAGCTCAGGTCTTACTCCCTTCTCAGATGGAGCATGGTTAAGGTTACAGGAGCCGATTGTCTGAGAGATTCCAGCTTCTGAGCTGTCGACTTCTGTTTCTCCTAGTTATTCTGCTTTTGAGGTTTTGGAGAAGGTTTTCTGTATGACTAGAGGACAGACATCCCTGCCCTCTTCGGATCAGACAAACTTGACTCATACTGTTCTGTGTTCAGAGCTTTGATCATCCCTTCCACTGGGGTAGCCAACCTGAGCAAGCCTCCAGCCAGTCCTTTAGGGCATTATTTCTTCCACCACTTCCCCAGAACACACCACTGAGGATGTGCAAGAGGAGGCACTTAGATTCCCCCCAGGAACGTCTCACAGAGGACACTCATTTTGATGAAGATGGGCCCTCCATATCACAACTTAGTAATGTCTCCTTTATAGATATCTTGGAGCTGTTGAAACAAAAAGGTGGTTGGTCTTCTGATACCCCTTGCAGGAGGAATCTGTGTTCCTGGAGGCTTTTAGATCTGGACCATCTACTACTTAGCTGACGAGCTCATTGACTTAGTCTCTTTATGGGCATGGAAGGAGCTGGACACTGCTGAGCCAATACCTAAAAGACTGGATAAAATGCTTGCCCCCCCCCCAAAGACCATGCACACTGGAGCAAGGGAGTACCTGTTGATGCCATGGTTGTGGCAGCAGCTACATGGGAAAGGAACTAGCAGAACAGAGTTTTTCTGTCCATACATTTAATAGAAATTCTAGGGCATTGGAAAGATTTGGGAAGCGTGCTTTTGCTTCAGCAGCCTTTGCCTTTAGGTCACATAATTACTTGGCACATTTTACATTGCAAAGAGATTTGATCAAGGAGCTTGCCAAATCTCTTTTGAGGTCAGTGTCCTCCAAAGATGAAAATAGAATCTCCTTGCAGCTGGCCACCCTCCAATCTGTCTCAAATGCATCCATGAAGTTGATCTCCCATGCTACAGAAGTTACCTCATGGGTGGCGGGTTCAGGTGTAGCCATCAGGAGACATGCCTGGATGTGCTTGTGTGATTTTGTGGAACCATTCAAGTCTTTGTTCATCAATGCACCCTTTTACGGATATTCTTTGTTTGGCCCCAATGGCCCCAAGGTTAAGGAGAGAGATACTCCAGGTGTGAACAAGAGGGGAAAATCCTGTCTGCTGTGGGTGTAGATTTTTCTACCCCTCAAAGG